>NW_027332086.1:300000-499671 GCF_048418815.1 Hemitrygon akajei
CTCACCTCCTAAATCAATCTGGGAAATCTCTTCATTCCCTTCATCCCACAGGCTGACTCCGGGAGGGAGACCAGACCTGTGCACAGTGTTCCATGTACGCTCTCACCAGGACCCCATATACCTTCAGAGGAGATCATTATTCTTGTATTCAAACCTTCCTTCCCATTCAATGCTCTTCATTTAATATCGAACTCAAACAGTGAACAGACACAACACAGCATCAGCCATGTGGTGAAATTTGTCAGCCATACATTGCAATATCTAGGAATGAAAACCACAAATTACAGTAAGTATTTATAAAATTATACTTAAAATGTATTGCAAAAAGAGAAGGCAAATCCTGAGGAAGTATTTATCGGCAGAAGTGTGGTGAAATTTGTTCCTTTGTGTCTGCAGTACATTGCAATATTTAGTCATAAACACTACAGACTACAGTTAGTACGTGTAAAATTATATTTAGAATGTAGTGCAAAACGAGAGGAAAAATACTGAGGGGGTGTTCCTGGGTTCTTTGTCCATTCAGAAATCTGACAGTGGGGAAGAAGCTGTTCCTGAACCGGTGAGTGTGTCTCCAGGCCCCTGTACATTCTTCTTGATGGTAGCAATGAGAAGAGGTCATGTCCTGGGTGATGGGGTCCTTAATGATGGATGCCACCTTTTTGAATGTGTCCTGGATGCTGTGGAGTCCAGTGTCCATGAAGGAGCTGGCTGAGTTTACAACCTTCTGCAGCATTTTCTAATCCTGTGCAGTGGCCTCTCCACACCAGGCAGTGAAGCAACCAGTTAGAATGCTCTCCACAGTACATCTGTAGAAATTTGCAAGTGTCTTTAGTGACAGACTGATTCCCCTCAATCTCCGAATGAAATATAGCCGATGTTGTGCCATCATTGTAACTGCATCAATATGTTGGGCCCAGGATAGTTCCTCAGAGATGTTGACAGGCAGGAAATGGAAACTGCTCACCCTTCTCACTTCTGATCCCACGATGAGGACTGGTGTGTGTTCCCTCAACATCCCCTTCCTGAATCCACAATCAATTCCTTTGTCTTCATGATGTTGAGTGCAAGGTTGTTGCTGTGACACCACTCAACTTGCTGATCTATCTCACTCCTGTACTCCTTCTCGTCACCGTCTGAAATTCCACCAACAATAGCTGTGTCATCAGCAAGTTTATAGATGAGCCTAGACACACAGACGTGGGGGTAGAGAGAGTAGAGCAGTGGGCTGAGCACGCATCGTTGAGGTGTGCCAGTGTTGATTGTCAGCAAGGAGGAGATGTTATTTCTGATCCACACAGACTGGGGTCTCCTGGTGAGGATCCAGTTGCAGAAGGAGGTACAGAGGCCCAGGTTTTGGAGCTTGTTGATTACAATTGAGGGTCTGATTGTGTTGGACGCTGAGCTGTAATCAGCAGCCTGACTTGAGTTTTGCTATTGACCTGGTGATCAAAGGCCAAGTGTGAGCCAGTGAGAATTGTTGACAGATTGTAGCGATTGGCAAATTGCAGTGGGTCCCTGCACACAGACAGGAGTTGATTGACCATGACCAATCCATCAAAGCACTTCATCACAGTAGTGAGCGACACTGGGTGATAGTCGTTGAGGCAGGTCACCCTGGTATTTTTGGGCACTGGTATGATTGTCGACGTTTGTGTGTGTGTGTGTGTGTGTGTGTGTGTGTGTGTGTGTGTGTGTGTGTGTGTGTGTGTGTGTGTGTGTGTGTGTGTGTGTGTGTGTGTGTGTGTGTCTACGTGTGTTCGCACGCTTGAGCAGAGAGACAGTATTTGAGGCTTTCCAGTTGAATTCAGGTATATTTCCAGTAATTGGTGTGCCTCGAAAGATGGGTCACAGTGTTGGGCCGACCATTCAGATCAGAACAAAATAATTTACCCGGCAGGCTGAGCTCACAACCCGCTCTTGTGTTTCAGAGAGTTATTTACAAATTGAAATGTACAATTTAAAATGTGCAAAGTAAATGTATTATCAAAGTATAGGCATGTCACCATGTATAATCCTGGGATTTGATTATATTGTAAATTCAGTAAACTCAAGAACAATTATACGATGAATGAAAGATCGCCCCCAACAGGACAAACAAAACAACCATGTGCAAAAGACAACAAAATTCAAATACAAAAGAAAACTAATAAATAACCCAGAAAGAAACATCAAGAACATGAGATGAGGAGCTGTTGATTGTGTCCATTGGTTGTGGGAATAGCAAAGTTTAAGTATCTGGTCTCAATTTAGAAAATTTTTTGGTTTAGCGAATTTTTCATTATCATTTCCCAATCTCCTTAATTTTTTTTATCCCTTCCATGACTGACAAAGTCTTTAAGGATTGGGATGAACTGGGTATTAAGTGTTTTTGGGACTTGTTTATCTCAGGATCTCTTGCATCATTTGACCAATTGTCAAATAAATTTGCACTCCCAAAATCTCATTTTTACAGATACCTGCAAATTAGAGATTTTCTACGTTTCCAATTAGCTACTTTTCCTATAGGTCCTGATAAAAATTTACTGGACGCTCTTTTAAATTTAAAACCTTTTGTTAATGGTTCTATTACCGGTATCTATAACTTGTTGATTAATTCTAGACAAGACTTTTTAGATAAAATATAAAAAGCTTGGGAGGATGACCTAAATTGTCAGATTTCTGATGATAGATGGAATAAAATTCTTAAGCGGGTTAATAAATCATCTTTCTGTGCTCGTTATGCTCTTCTACAATTTAAAGTGGTTCATAGAGCTTACATTTCTAAACAGAAGCTCTCCAGTTTTTACCCGAATGTTTCTCCACTTTGTAATAAATGCAACTCTGCTGATGCCTCTTTAATTCATATGTTTTGGTTTTGCCCTACAATTGAAAAGTTTTGGCGGGAAGTATTTCATACCTTCTCTCAACTTTTTAGGGTCCAATTTGACCCAAATCCCCTTACTGCCTTGTTTGGTATTATTGCAAATGAAGATATAACTTTAAATACCCCTAACCTACAGGTTTTAGTTTTTACCTCTCTTTTAGCAAGAAGAGCAATCCTGCTTAAATGGAAGGAGTCTACCCCTCCTACACATCTTCAATGGCTACATGAAATTATGTCATATTTAAATTTAGAAAAGATCCGCTGCTCAGTCTTAAATTCGAAACAATCTTTTTTATGATATTTGGGGACCTTTCTTAAATTACTTTTCCAATTTATAAAGTTTAACAGTGCACAGACTTTTATGTATATTTCTATCTTCTCTTCTTAAGTGAATACATTTTTTTTCTAATTATCGATTGTCATCCATTAGTTTTTTTCTTTGGTAGTTGGTAGGGGGTTGACTTTTTATATATATATATATAAAATATTTTATGATGTATGACCTATCTTTAAATGTTTGATTACAGAGTGGTATAACTTTATGTGTTATGCTATAACATTTTGATCAATTTTATTACACTATATGAATGTACACAAGTTATGTTGAGATGTATCTATGTGTTGCACTCTAAATCTTTTTTTTCTTCTGAATAAAAATATTGTAAAAAGAAAGAAGGACCTGTTGGTTGAGTGTAATAACTGTTCCTGAACCTGGGGTTGAGGCTCCTGAGGCTCATGTACCTTCTTCCTGATGGCAGCATTGAGAAGAGAGCATGGCCTGGGTGGTGGGGGTCCTTGATGATGGATGCTGATTTCCTGCGACAGCACTCCGCAGAGATGTGCTCAGTCGTGAGGAGAGTTTTACCCGTGATGTGCTGGGCCATATCTACTATGATGTGCTCGGCCATACTACTGAGGACAGACAGTTCCTGCTTTCTTGTAATTACACTTGTGTAATCATGCCCTGACCGATCGAAAGTCCATCAACCTCTGCCTTAACAAAAGGAAAAGCAGCGTCAGTCATCAGGGCAAGATGAGGTGAGGCACCTCCCACTCCATACCCATCCATTTCTGTCCCTCCCCCTCCCTACTCTCTTGCCTACAAACCTGGCTTTCACTCCCTACCATTCTCTTCTCTCTCTCCCTCCCCTCCCTCAACTTTCTCAACTCTCTCCTCTCTCACACTCTCCTCCCCTTTCACTCTCTCCCCACACTTCCCACTCTCTCCCCTCTCTGCTTCACTCTTTCCTCCCCAGTATACCCCATTCTCCTACTCTTGAACCCTCTCTCCCCACGTTCTCTTTCTTTCACTCTCTTCCCTCCCTCTCCCCTTCCCTTTTCCCCTTTCTCCACCCCTCTCCAGTCTCCCCCACTCCCCCTCACCCTTTCTCTCAGATCAATGATTCTGTGCTCTGTTTACACTTGTTTAGTAGATTGTTCATATCACTTGTTCCTTCATCAATTCTTTCACTTTGTTTTAGACTTGGGATTGTGTTTTTCATTATATATTGTACTTCTCACTTACTGTAATCTAACAAACAATCCCGCAGTATCCTCGGGAAGTTCCCACTCCCCACTGATCGAATCCTCTCATCTTGCTGATCTCGGTCCGACACGTCCACTTTTTATTATTTTCCATAGAGTTTGCCTGACCTGCTGAGTTCCTCCAGCATTTTGTGTGTGTTGTTCTCCGTTACACCAACTCCTCTCTGTTCCTTTCCTTTCCCATTTCCTGCACCTCTCTCCCTTCCACCATTCTTACCCATCTCTCCCACGCGCTCTCACTCCCTCTGTCCCTCTCTCACCCCGACTGTTCATTGCAGTCTCTCTCTCTCCCCCTTTATCACACTCACTCTCTCACACACAAACCTCTCCCCTGTATTACTCTCGCAATCACTCCCACACTCTCCTCCGCTCCAGCCCTCTCCATCTCTCCCACCTCCACGCTGGTCTACTCCTTCCTTTCTCCCTCTCTCCTTCCCTCCCTCTCTATCACACCCCTGTTCCTGCTCTCCTGCTCTCCTTCTCTCGTTTGCTCAAATTTCACGTAAAATTGTTCTCCCTCTCTGCCTCCCCTCCCTCTATCTTTGCTCACGTTCTTACCCTCCATCTTCCTTCTTCCCTCGGTGCCTCTCTTCACCCTCTATCACTGCACCCACTCGCTCATCCCACTCTTACCCTCTTCAACCTTTTGTCTCTGAACATTTCTCTCCCTCACTCTCTTTCTCTCTTCACCACTGTCACATCTGTCCTTCGGCCAAGGAGAGAGGGAAAAGAGTTAGACGCAGATGGAGAGAGAGGAGTGAAACTGATCGAGTCAGCAATTGATTGTATCGGCTTTGGCTTCGTTCAGTGACTCCAGCTCCACCTTGCTCCCCGACTGCATATCCTTCCCTCCATCCGTGCCTTCAAAGTACACTGAGAGAGAGAGAGAGAGAGGGAGAGAGAAGACAGAGAGAGGGAGAGAGAGACAGAGAGAGGGAGAGAGGAAGAGAGGGAGAGAGACAGAGAGAGAGAGGAACAGAAAGAGAGAGAGACAGAGAGGGAGAGCAAGGGACAGAGAGAGAGGGAGAGAGATAGAGAGAGAGAGGGTGGGGAGAGAGTGAGACAGAGAGAGGGAGAGGGAGAGAGAGGAACAGAGAGAGAGAGACAGAGAAGGAGGGAGGGAGAACGAGAGGGAGAGATAGAGAGAGAGAAAGAGACAGAGAGGCAGAGAGAGAGGAACAGAGAGAGAGACAGAGAGGGTGGGGAGAGAGTGAGACAGACAGAGGGAGAGAGAGGAACAGAGTGAGAGAGAGACAGAGAGGGAGAGGGAGACAGACAGAGAAAGAGGGTGGGAGAGAGAGTGAGGGAGAGAGACAGATAGAGAGGGACAGAGACAGAAAGAGAGCGAGAGGGAGAGATGGAGAGAGTGAGACAGGGAGAGAGAGGAACAGAGAGTGAGAGGGAAAGATGGAGAGAGACAGAGAGACAGGCAGAGAGAGAGGAACAGAGAGGGAGACAGAGAGAGGGTGGGGAGAGAGTGAGAGGGAGAGAGAGACAGAAAGAGAGAGACAGAGAAAGAGAGAGAGAAACAGAGTGAGAGAGAGAGAGACAGAGGGAGAGATGGAGAGGGAAAGAGAGAGAGAGGGAGACAGAGAGAGAGGGTGGGGAGAGAGACTGAGCGAGAGAGGGACAGAGAGAGAGACAGGGAGAGACAGACAGAGAGAAAGAGAGAGAGGGAGTGAGAGATTGAGAGAGAGTGAGAGAGGGAGACAGACAGAGAGGGGAAGAGAGAGAGGGTGTGGAGAGAGTGAGAGACAACAGAGAGAGAGAAACAGAGAGTGAGTGAGAGAGAGGCAGAGAGAGTGATGGAGAGAGCGTGACAGAGAGGGAGAGAGGAAGAGAGAGGGAGAGACAGAGTGCGAGGGAGAGAGACAGAGAGAGCGGAACAGAGAGTGAGAGAGGAACAGGGAGTGAGAGAGACTGACAGAGAGGGAAAGCAAGAGAGAGAGTGTGAGAGACAGAGAGACAGGCAGAGAGAGGAGGAACAGAGAGAGAGAGAGGGAGAGCGAGATACATAGAGAGAGAGAAGGAGAGAGACAGGCAGAGAGAGAGAGGGTGGGGAGAGAGTGAGAGGGAGAGGGAGAAAGAGACAGACAGAGAGGGAGAGAGAGAAAGAGAGTGAGAGAGAGACAGAAAGAGAGAGACAGAGTGAGGGGGGAGAGAGACAGAGGAAACGTGGGAGAGAGAGGCAGAGGGGTAGAGGAAGAGAGAGAGAAGGAGAGAGGGAGAGCGAGATACAGAGAGAAAGAGAGAGAGGGAGAGACAGAGAGACAGGCAGAGACAGAGAGGGTGGGGAGAGAGGGAGAGGGAGAGAGACAGAGAGGGAGAGAGAGAGGGGGAGAGAGAAAAAGGGAGTGAGACAGAAAGAGAGTGAGAGAGAGACAGAGGGGGGGAGAGAGAGTGGGGAGAGAGTGAGAGACAGAAAGAGAGAGAGAGAGGGAGAGGGAGTGAGAGGAACAGAGAGTGAGAGAGAGACAGAGACAGAGAGAAAGAGAGGGAGACAGAGAGAGAGTGAGACAGAGAAAGAGAGAGAGAGAGAGGGGCGGAGACAGAGAGAGAGAGGGTGGGGAGAGAGGGAGGGAGAGAGGGAGAGAGACAGCAAGAGAGAGAGAGAGATAGAGAGGGTGGGGAGAGAGTGAGAGAGGAACAGTGGGAGAGAGAAACAGAGAGAGGGAGAGAGAGGAACAGAGTGAGACAGAGAGAGGGAGAGATGGAGAGAGAGGGAGCGAGATACAGAGAGAGAGAGAAGGAGAGACAGGCAGAAAGAGAGGGTGTGGAGAGAGTGAGAGACAGACAGAGAGAGCGAAAGAGAGAGTGAGTGAGTGAGAGAGGCAGAGAGAGTGATGGAGAGAGCGTGAGAGAGAGGGAGAGAGGAAGAGAGAGGGAGAGACAGAGAGAGTGGGAGAGCAAGACAGAGAGAGTGAGAGAGACAGAGAAACAGGCAGAGAGAGAGAGGAACAGAGAGAGAGGGAGAGAGAGGGAGAGCGAGATACACAGAGAGAGGAGAGACAGACACGTAGAGAGAGAGAGGGTGGGGAGAGAGTGAAAGGGAGAGGGAGAGAGGGAGAGACAGAGGGGGAGAGAGAGAAAGGGAGAGAGACAGAGAGAGAGGAACAGGGAGAGAGACAGATAGAGTGGGAGAGCAAGAGAGAGAGAGAGGGAGAGAGACAGAGACACGTAGAGAGAGAGGGTGGGGAGAGAGTGAAAGGGAGAGGGAGAGACAGAGGGGGAGAGAGAGAGAAAGGGAGAGAGACAGAGAGAGAGAGTGGGGAGAGAGTGAGAGAGATGAACAGAGAGTGAGAGAGACAGAGAGTGAGAGAGAGGAACAGGGAGTGAGTGAGAGACAGACAGAGAGGGAGGGCAAAAGAGAGAGTGAGAGAGACAGAGGCAGGCAGAGATAGGAACACAGAGAGAGGGAGGGAGACAGAGAGAGGGTGGGGAGAGTGAGAGAGAGAAAGACAGAGACAGAGAAAGAGAGGGAGAGAGAGTGAGAGGAACAGAGAGTGAGACAGAGAGAAAGAGAGAGAGAGGGGGGCGGAGACAGAGAGAGAGAGGGTGGGGAGAGAGACAGAGAGAGAGGGAGAGAGAGGAACAGAGTGAGAGAGAGAGAGGGAGAGATGGAGAGAGAGGGAGAGCGAGATACAGAGAGAGGAGAGACAGGCAGAGAGAGAGGGTGTGGAGAGAGTAAGAGACAGACAGAGAGAGAGAAAGAGAGAGTGAGTGAGTGAGTGAGAGAGGCAGAGAGAGTGATGGAGAGAGCGTGAGAGAGAGGAAGAGAGAGAGGGAGAGACAGAGAGCGAGGGAGAGAGACAGAGAGAGCGGAACAGAGAGTGAGAGAGGAACAGGGAGTGAGAGAGAGACAGAGAGGGAAAGCAAGAGAGAGAGAGTGAGAGAGACAGGCAGAGAGAGAGGAACAGAGAGAGGGAGAGAGAGGGAGAGATGGAGAGAGACGGAGAGCGAGATACAGAGAGAGAAGGAGAGACAGGCAGAGAGAGAGGGTGTGGAGAGAGTAAGAGACAGACAGAGAGAGAGAAAGAGAGAGTGAGTGAGTGAGTGAGAGAGGCAGAGAGAGTGATGGAGAGAGCGTGACAGAGAGGAAGAGAGAGGGAGAGACAGAGTGCGAGGGAGAGAGACAGAGAGCGGAACAGAGAGTGAGAGAGGAACAGGGAGTGAGAGAGACTGACAGAGAGGGAAAGCAAGAGAGAGAGTGTGAGACAGAGAGACAGGCAGAGAGAGAGGAACAGAGAGAGAGAGAGAGAGAGAGAGGGAGAGACAGGGAGAGCGAGATACATAGAGAGAGAGAAGGAGAGAGACAGGCAGAGAGAGAGAGGGTGGGGAGAGAGTGAGAGGGAGAGGGAGAGAGAGACAGACAGAGAGGGAGAGAGAGAAAGAGAGTGAGAGAGAGACAGAAAGAGAGAGACAGAGTGAGGGGGGAGAGAGACAGAGGAAACGTGGGAGAGAGAGGCAGAGGGGTAGAGGAAGAGAGAGAGAAGGAGAGAGGGAGAGCGAGATACAGAGAGAAAGAGAGAGAGGGAGAGACAGAGAGACAGGCAGAGACAGAGAGGGTGGGGAGAGAGGGAGAGGGAGAGAGAGAAAGGGAGTGAGACAGAAAGAGAGTGAGAGAGAGGCAGAGAGGGGGGAGAGAGGCAGAGAGAGAGGAAAAGAGGGAGAGAGAGACAGAGAGAGAAGAAGAGAGAGGGAGAGTGGGAGAGACAGAGACAAGAGGGACAGAGATTGAGAGAGAGAGGAACAGGGAGTGAGAGAGAGAGAGAGGGGCGGCGAGAGGGAGAGAGACAGAGAGGGTGTTGGAGAGAGAGTGAGACAGAGAGAGAGGCAGAGAGAGAGAGAGGAACAGATAGAGAGGGAGAGACAGAGAGAGGGAGAGCGAGATAGAGAGAGAAGGAGAGAGACAGAGAGACACGTAGAGAGAGAGAGGGTGGGGAGAGGGAGAGACAGAGGGGGAGAGAGAGAAATGGAGAGAGACTGAGAGAGAGTGGGGAGAGAGTGAGAGAGATGAACAGAGAGTGGGAGAGACAGAGAGTGAGAGAGAGACAGACAGAGAGGGAGGGCAAGAGAGAGAGAGTGAGAGAGACAGAGGCAGGCAGAGATAGGAACAGAGAGAGAGGGAGGGAGACAGAGAGCGAGGGTGGGGAGAGAGTGAGAGAGAGGGAGAGGGAGAGAGAGTGGGAAAGAGACAGAGGGAGAGAGATGGAGAGAGAGGGAGAGGGAGATACAGAGAGAGAGAAGGAGAGACAGGCAGAGAGAGAGGGTGGGGAGAGTGAGAGAGAGAGACAGAGACAGAGAAAGAGAGGGAGAGAGAGGGAGAGAGACAGAGAGGGAGTGAGACAGAGAGAAAGAGAGAGAGAGAGAGTGGGGAGAGAGTGAGAGACAGAAAGAGAGAGAGAGGGAGAGGGAGTGAGAGGAACAGAGAGTGAGAGAGAGACAGAGACAGAGAGAAAGAGAGGGAGACAGAGAGGGAGAGACAGAGAGAGAGTGAGACAGAGAGAGAAAGAGAGAGAGAGAGGGGCGGAGACAGAGAGAGAGAGGGTGGGGAGAGAGTGAGAGAGGAACAGTGGGAGAGAGAAACAGAGAGAGGGAGAGAGAGGAACAGAGTGAGACAGAGAGAGGGAGAGATGGAGAGAGAGGGAGCGAGATACAGAGAGAGAGAGAAGGAGAGACAGGCAGGGAGAGAGAGAGGAACAGAGAGAGAGGGAGAGCGAGATACACAGAGAGAGGAGAGACAGACACGTAGAGAGAGAGAGGGTGGGGAGAGAGTGAAAGGGAGAGGGAGAGAGGGAGAGACAGAGGGGGAGAGAGAGAGAGAAAGGGAGAGAGACACAGAGAGAGGAACAGAATGAGAGAGAGAGAGAGGAACAGGGAGAGAGACAGATAGAGTGGGAGAGCAAGAGAGAGAGAGGGAGAGAGACAGAGACACGTAGAGAGAGAGGGTGGGGAGAGAGTGAAAGGGAGGGGGAGAGAGAGAGAAAGGGAGAGAGACAGAGAGAGAGAGTGGGGAGAGAGTGAGAGAGATGAACAGAGAGTGAGAGAGAGGAACAGGGAGTGAGTGAGAGACAGACAGAGAGGGAGGGCAAAAGAGAGAGTGAGAGAGACAGAGGCAGGCAGAGATAGGAACACAGAGAGAGGGAGGGAGACAGAGAGAGAGGGTGGGGAGAGTGAGAGAGAGAGACAGAGACAGAGAAAGAGAGGGAGAGTGAGAGGAACAGAGAGTGAGACAGAGAGAGAAAGAGAGAGAGGGGGGCGGAGACAGAGAGAGAGAGGGTGGGGAGAGAGGGAGGGAGAGAGGGAGAGAGACAGCAAGTGAGAGAGAGAGGATGGGGAGAGAGTGAGAAAGGAACAGTGGGAGAGAGAGACAGAGAGAGAGAAACAGAGAGAGAGGGAGAGAGGAACAGAGTGAGAGAGGGAGAGGGAGAGATGGAGAGAGAGGGGAGAGCGAGATACAGAGAGAGAAGGAGAGACAGGCAGAGAGAGAGGGGTGTGGGGGAGAGTAAGAGAGAGACAGAGAGAGAGAAAGAGAGAGTGAGTGAGTGAGTGAGAGAGGCAGAGAGAGTGATGGAGAGAGCGTGAGAGAGAGAGGAAGAGAGAGAGGGAGAGACAGAGAGCGAGGGAGAGAGACAGAGCAGAACAGAGAGTGAGAGAGGAACAGGGAGTGAGAGAGAGACAGAGAGGGAAAGCAAGAGAGAGAGAGTGAGAGAGACAGGCAGAGAGAGAGGAACAGAGAGGGAGAGACAGAGAGGAGGAGAGAGAGAAAGAGAGTGAGAGAGAGACAGAAAGAGAGAGACAGAGTGAGGGGGGAGAGAGGCAGAGAGGAAACGAGGGAGAGAGGAAGAGAGAGAGAAAGAGAGAGGGAGAGGGAGACAGAGAGGGAGAGCGAGATACAGAGAGAAAGAGAGAGAGGGAGAGACAGAGAGACAGGCAGAGACAGAGAGGGTGGGGAGAGAGTGAGAGGGATTGGGAGAGAGAGAGAGGGAGAGAGAGAAAGGGAGTGAGACAGAAACAGAGTGAGAGAGAGACAGAGAGAGGGGGAGAGAGGCAGAGAGAGAGGAAAAGAGGGAGAGAGAGGGAGAGAGAAATGAAAAGAGAGTGAAAGAGACTGAGAGATAGAGGGACAGAGAGTGAAAGGGAGAGGAACAGGGTGTGAGACAGACAGACAAAGAGGGAGGGCAAGAGAGAAAGTGAGAGAGACAGAGGCAGGCAGAGAGAGTGGAACAGAGAGGGAGAGAGAGGCAGCGAGATACAGAGAGAGAGAAGGAGAGAGTCAGAGACAGGCAGAGAGAGAGAGGGTGGGAAGAGAGTGAGAGGGAGAGAGAGACAGAGAGGGAGAGAGAAAGAGTGAGACAGATAGAGGGGGAGAGAGGCAGAGAGAGAGGAGAGAAGGAGAGAGAGAGACAGAGGGGGAGAGAGAGAAAGGGAGAGAGACAGAGAGAGAGAGTGGGGAGAGAGTGAGAGAGACAGAGAGAGACAGAGAATGAGAGAGAGGAACAGGGAGTGAGTGAGAGACAGACAGAGAGGGAGGGCAAGAGAGAGAGAGTGAGAGAGACAGAGGCAGGCAGAGAGAGTGGAACAGAGAGAGAGGGAGAGAGGGAGAGAGAGAGAGGGAGCGAGATACAGAGAGAGAGGAGAGTCAGAGACAGGCAGAGAGAGATAGGGTGGGGAGAGAGGGAGAGGGAGAGAGAGACAGGGGAGAGAGAGACAAATGGAGAGAGAGTGAGACAGAGAGAAGGGGAGAGAGGCAGAGAGAGAGGAGAGGGAGAGAGAGAGGGTGGGAGAGAGAGAGGAACAAAGTGAGAGAGAGAGATGAACGGAGTGGGAGAGAGAGAGTGGGAGAGCAAGAGAGAGAGTGAGAGAGAGAATCAGGCAGAGAGAGAAGGACAGAGAGAGAGAGGGAGAGAGAGATACACAGAGAGAGGAGAGACAGACACGTAGAGAGAGAGGGTGGGGAGAGAGAAAGGGAGAGAGACAGAGAGAGACAGAGGGGGAGAGAGAGAAAGGGAGAGAGACAGAGAGAGAGAGTGGGGAGAGAGTGAGAGAGAGATGAACAGAGAGTGAGAGAGACAGAGAATGAGAGAGAGAGGAACAGGGAGTGAGTGAGAGACAGACAGAGAGGGAGGGCAAGAGAGAGAGTGAGAGAGACAGAGGCAGGCAGAGAGGAACAGAGAGAGAGGGAGACAGAGAGAGAGGGTGGGGAGAGAGAGAGAGAGTGAGAGAGGGAGAGGGAGGGAGAGAGACAGAGAGAGGGAGAGCGAGATACAGAGAGAGAAGGACAGGCAGAGAGAGAGGGTGGGGAGAGAGAGAGAGACAGACAGACAGAGAAAGAAAGGGAGACAGAGAGAGGGAAGGAGACAGAGAGGGTGAGAGAGAGAGAGAGTGGGGAGAGGGAGAGAGACAGAGAGAGAGGAACAGAGTGAGAGAGAGATGAACAGGGAGTGGGAGAGACAGAGAGAGTGGGAGAGCAAGAGAGAGAGAGAGAGACAGTGAAACAGGCAGAGAGAGAGGGAGAGCGTGATACACAGAGAGAGGAGAGACAGACACGTAGAGAGAGAGAGGGTGGGGAGAGAGTGAGAGGGAGGGGGGAGAGAGAGAAAGGGAGAGAGACAGAAAGAGAGAGTGGGGAGAGAGTGAGAGAGACAGAGAGAGACAGAGAATGAGAGAGAGGAACAGGGAGTGAGTGAGAGACAGACAGAGAGGGAGGGCAAGAGAGAGAGAGTGAGAGAGACAGAGGCAGGCAGAGATAGGAACAGACAGAGAGGGAGGGCAAGAGAGAAAGTGAGAGAGACAGAGGCAGGCAGAGAGAGTGGAACAGAGAGAGAGGGAGAGAGGGAGAGAGAGAGGGAGCGAGATACAGAGAGAGAGGAGAGTCAGAGACAGGCAGAGAGAGATAGGGTGAGGAGAGAGGGAGAGGGAGAGGGAGAGAGAGACAGAGGGGGAGAGACAAATGGAGAGAGAAAGAGTGAGACAGAGAGAAGGGGAGAGAGGCAGAGAGAGAGGAGAGGGAGAGAGAGAGGGAGAGTGGGAGAGAGAGAGGAACAAAGTGAGAGAGAGAGAGATGAACGGAGTGGGAGAGAGAGAGTGGGAGAGCAAGAGAGAGAGTGAGAGAGACAGAGAATCAGGCAGAGAGAGGAACAGAGAGAGAGAGGGAGAGAGAGAGATACACAGAGAGAGGAGAGACAGACACGTAGAGAGAGAGAGAGGGAGAGCGAGATACACAGAGAGAGGAGAGACAGACACGTAGAGAGAGAGAGAGGGTGGGGAGAGAGAGAAAGGGAGAGAGACAGAAAGAGACAGAGGGGGAGAGAGAGAAAGGGAGAGGGAGGGAGAGTGGGAGAGAGACAGAGGGAGAGAGATGGAGAGAGAGGGAGAGAGACAGAGAGAGGGAGAGCGAGATACAGAGAGAGAAGGACAGGCAGAGAGAGAGGGTGGGGAGAGAGAGAGACAGAGACAGAGAAAGAGAGGGAGACAGAGAGAGGGAGGGAGACAGAGAGGGTGAGAGACAGAGAGAGAGTGGGGAGAGGGAGAGAGACAGAGAGAGAGGAACAGAGTGAGAGAGAGAGATGAACAGGGAATGGGAGAGACAGAGAGAGTGGGAGAGCAAGAGAGAGAGAGAGAGAGAGAGAGGGAGAGCGCGATACACAGAGAGAGGAGAGACAGACACGTAGAGAGAGAGAGGGTGGGGAGAGAGTGAGAGGGAGAGGGAGAGAGAGAAAGGGAGAGAGACAGAAAGAGAGTGAGAGAGACAGAAAGAGAGAGAGGGGGAGAGAGGCAGAGAGAGAGGAAAAGTGGAAGAGAGAGACAGAGAGAGAGGGAGAGAGGAAGAGAGACAGAGAGAGAGGAACAGAGAGTGAGAGAGAGAGGGACAGAGAGTGAGAGAGAGAGGGACAGAGAGTGAGAGAGAGAGGAACAGGGAGTGAGACAGACAGACAGAGGGAGGGCAAGAGAGAAAGTGGGAGAGACAGAGGCAGGCAGAGAGAGAGGAACAGAGAGCGAGGGAGAGAGACAGAGAGAGAGGGTGGGGAGAGAGTGAGAGAGAGAGGGAGAGTGAGTGGGAGAGAGACAAGAGAGAGATAGAGAGAGACAGGGGGAGAGATAGAGAGAGAGGGGGAGAGAGGAACAGAGAGGGAGAGAGACAGAGGGTAGGAAGAGAGTGAGAGAGAGAGGGAGAGATAGAGAGAGGGGGAGACGGAGACAGAAAGAGAGAGACAGAGAGAGGGAGAGAGGAACAGTGAGAGAGAGACAAGAGGCAGAGAGAAAGAGAGGGAGAGACAGGGTGGGGAGAGGGTGAGAGAGAGGGAGTCAGAGAGGGAGAGACAGATGAAGACAGAGGGAGAGGGAGTGAGAGATTGAGAGAGAGGGAGAGAGAGACAGAGAGGGAGAGAGAGGAAGGGAGTGAGACAGAAAGAGAGTGAGAGAGACAGAAAGAGAGAGACAGAGAGAGGGGGAGAGAGAGAGAGGAAAAGTGGGAGAGAGAGACAGAGAGAGAGGAGGAGAGAGAGAGACAGAGAGAGAGGAACAGAGAGAGAGAGGGACAGATTGACAGAGAGAGGAACAGGGAGTGTGAGAGAGAGAGTGGGGCGGAGAGAGGGAGAGAGACAGAGAGGGTGTTGGAGAGAGAGTGAGACAGAGAGAGAGGCAAAGAGAGAGAGGATGGGGAGAGGGAGAGGGAGGGAGAGAGACAGAGAGAGAGGGAGAGAGAGGAACAGTGAGAGAGAGGGAGAGAGACAGGGAGTGAGGGAGAGCAATGGTACAGAGAGAGAGAAGGAGAGACACGCAGAGAGAGAGAGGGGGTGTGGAGAGTAAGAGAGAGCAAGAGAGAGACAGAGAAAGAGAAGATCGAGAGAGGGAGAGAGACAGAGAGGGTGAGAGACAGAGAGAGCACGTGGGGAGAGAGTGATTGACAGAAAGAGAGACAGAGAGAGAGAGGGGGGAGAGGCAGCGAGAGAGGAACAGTGGAAGAGAGACAGAGAGAGGAAGAGAGAGAAGGAGAGAGGGAGAGAGAGAGAGAGGGAGAGACAGAGAGAGAGGGAGACAGAGAGAGGAACAGAGAGAGAGAGAGTGAGAGACGAAGAGAGTGAGAAAGAGAGGGAGAGAGAGGGAGAAACTGATGAAGACAGAGGGAGAGGGAGTGAGAGATTGAGAGAGAGGGAGAGGGAGACAGAGAGAATTGAGAGAGGGGGACAGAGAAGGAGAGAGAGTGAGAGAAAGAGAGGAACAGGGAGTGAGAGAGAGAGAGAGAAGGAGGGCAAGAGAGAGAGTGAGAGACAGAGAGACAGGCAGAGAGAGAGGAACAGAGAGAGGAGAATAGACAGAGAGAGAGGGTGGGGAGAGAGTGAGAGAGAGAGGGAGAGATAGAGAGAGACAGAGGGAGAGAGATAGAGAGAGAGGGGGAGAGAGGAACAGAGAGTGAGAGAGAAAGAGGGAGAGAGACAGAGGGTGGGGAGAGTGAGAGAGAGAGGGAGAGGGAGAGAGAGAGAGGGAGAGAGTCAGAGAGACAGAAAGAGAGAGACAGGCATAGAGAAAGAGAGGGAGACTGAGAGGGAGAGAGACAGAGAGGGTTGGGAGAGAGTGAGAGAGACAGCGAGACAGGCAGAGAGAGAGAGGAACAGAGAGAGGGAGAGAGACAGAGAGGGAGAGCGAGATACAGAGAGAGAAAGAAGGAGAGAGACAGAGACAGGCAGAGAGAGAGGGTGGGGAGAGAGTGAGAGGGAGAGGGAGAGAGAGACAGAGAGGGGGGAGAGAGAAAGGGAGAGAGAGACAGAAAGAGTGAGACAGAGAGAGGGAGAGAGAGAGGAAATGTGGTAGAGAGAGGGAGAGTGAGAGACAGAGATAGAGGGAGAGAGACAGAGAGACAGAAAGAGAGAGACAGGCATAGAGAAAGAGAGGGAGACTGAGAGGGAGAGAGACAGAGAGACAGAAAGAGAGAGACAGGCATAGAGAAAGAGAGGGAGACTGAGAGGGAGAGAGACAGAGAGAGAGAGGGTTGGGAGAGAGAGAGAGACAGCGAGACAGGCAGAGAGAGAGAGGGAGAGACAGAGAGAGAGGGAGAGCGACATACAGAGAGAGAGAAGGAGACAGAGACAGGCAGAAAGAGAGGGTGGGGAGAGAGTGAGAGGGAGAGGGAGAGAGAGACAGAGAGGGGGGAGAGAGAAAGGGAGAGAGAGACAGAAAGAGTGAGACAGAGAGAGGGAGAGAGAGGAAATGTGGTAGAGAGAGGGAGAGTGAGAGACAGAGATAGAGGGAGAGAGACAGAGAGACAGAAAGAGAGGGAGGGAGAGTGAAAGAGAGAGAGAGAGACAGAGACAGGCAGAGGGAGAGAGGGAAAGAGACAGAGAGACAGGCAGAGAGAGAGACAGAGAGGGTGGGGAGAGAGTGAGACAGGGAGAGGGAAAGAGAGACAGAGAGACGGAGAGAGAGGAGCAGAGAGTGAGAGAGGAACAGAGAGGGAGAGAGAGAGAGGGAGAGGGAGAGAGACAGAGAGAGGAACAGAGAGTGAGAGAGACAAAGAGGAGGGAGAGAGAGAGAGAGAGAGAGAGAGAGAGAGAGAGAGAGAGAGAGAGAGAGAGAGAGGGGGGGAGAGAGAGACAGAGAAAGAGGGTGGGGAGAGAGACAGAGAGAGAGTGAGGGAGAGAGACAGGAAGAGAGGGAGACAGAGAGGGTGGGGAGAGGGTGAGACAGGGAGAGTGAACAACAGAGAGAGAGAGGGACAGACAGAGAGGGAGAGATGGAGAGACAGGCAGAGAGACGGAGAGAGAGGAGCAGAGAGTGAGAGAGGAACAGAGAGGGAGAGAGAGAGAGGGAGAGAGACAGAGAGAGAGAGGAACAGAGTTAGAGACAGAGAGAGAGGAACAGAGAGTGAGAGAGAGACAAAGAGGAGGGAGAGAGACAGAGAGAGAGAGAGGGGGAGAGAGAGAGAGACAGAGAAAGAGGGTGGGGAGAGAGAGACAGAGAGAGAGTGAGGGAGAGAGACAGAAAGAGAGGGAGACAGAGAGGGTGGGGAGAGAGTGACACAGGGAGAGGGAGAGAGAGAGACAGACAGAGAGAGGGAGAGTGAAGAACAGAGAGAGAGAGGGACAGACAGAGAGGGAGAGATGGAGAGAGACAGGCAGAGAGAGAGGAACAGAGAGGGAGAGAGAGTGGGAGATAGAGAGAGAGACAAACAGAGTGAGAGAGAGACAGACAGAGGGAGAGATGGAGAGAGGGAAAGAGACAGAGACAGAGAGAAAGAGAGAGAGACACAGAGAGGGTGGGGAGAGAGAGTGAGCGACAGGGACAGAGAGAGACAGACAGAGAGAGAGTGAGAGAGAGAGAGGGAGAGAGACAAAGAGAGGGAGAGGGAGAGACAGAGGGAGGGAATGACAGAGTGAGAGAGGGAGACAGACAGAGAGGGGAAGAGAGAGTGGATGTGGAGAGAGTGAGAGACAGGCAGACAGAGAGAGAGAGAGAGTAAGAGAGAGGCAGAGAGAGTGATGGAGAGAGCGTGAGAGGGAGACAGAGAGGGGGAGAGAGGAGGGGGAGTGAGAGAGGGGGGCGGATTGAGAGAGGGGGACGGATATGGAGAGGGAGATGGAGAGGGTGAGAGTGAAATTCCTCTCCTGTCTGGTTCCATTTAGTCTTGTTTCTCCATCTTCCCAGTATCTCCTGCTTCTCAACTTCCCCCGAGTTCTTTATCTGTTCTATCTCTCCTCCTTCTACACACTTACTTCTCCCCACATCTCATCATCCCTTAGTCTACCTCCTCCCCACCCCCTCCATTTCACCAACACAATAGAGCTGGTTACTGACAACAGGAAGTCAGCCTGTTCTATTTTTACAGAACACATCCTGTGAGGAAACTAGTCGTGTTGTCACGGCAACAGCACTGGCCACCACCGGAAACACTGCAGAGAGCTGTGAACAAGTTCAGTACATCATGGAAACTGTGGACACTGTTTACACATCTCTCTGCCTCAATAAAACAGTCCACGTTATCAAAGACCCCACACACGTCGAACATTCTGACTTCCTGAGAGATGGACCACTAACTTCACAATCTCCCTAATGCAGTTGTGATTAATTGGTCTGTATGATTCGTTCATTTAATTAATTGTCCCTCACATTTCGCAACCCCGCACTCCCTGTCCCGAGGTGATGAATTGATCTTTATGGACGGGATGCGAATCAAAAGTTATCACTGTACCTTGATTCATTGAAAGCAAATGTCCCAATTTATGCTCACCTCTCCTTTCCTCTTCTCTCTCTCTCCCCCCTCTCTCATTCTCTCTGCCTGTCACTCTCTTTCTCTCTCTGTCTCTCTCTCTCTTCCACTTCTCTCTACCCCTCTCCTTTCCCCTCTCTTACCGCCTCACTTACCCTCCCTCTCCCCCCTTCTCCACACTCCTCCGCCGCCTATTCTGTAGCACACTAAACGGAAACTAACAGGCCTCTCCCAGAAACCACAAGCCTTTATCTTCTGAGAGAACATTGAATCTTTCCAACCGACGAGAAATTATACAGCATCTGTAATCCATTGAGTGTGTAAAACCGTCATCACAGTGCGGGGTGAGGGAGGGGTGCTGGTCTGGACGGGTGGGTGGCGGAGACAGCAAGCTACAGGAAAGGGGGAATTGGGGAGAAAACGAGAGGCAAGCGAAAGGTTAGGCATAAACGGAGGAAGAGACAATAAGGGATAGATGCAGGTTAGTGACTGTGTAGGGAAGAATGTTTGGAGAAAAGAGTGGGAGGGTGCAAAAGAGAACGGATGAGAAAAAGATGAGATAGGGAAATTGAGGAATTGTATATGTATAGAGAGAGTGAGAGAGAGAGAGACGGAGAGATAAGAGAGTTAAGGGGGAGTGAGAGGGAGAAAGGGAGAGAGAGAGAGGACTGTGGAGCAGAGTGGAGTACCGGGGCACAGGTAAACATCATCTTTGAACTGTCCCACACTCACCTTGAAATCACATCCTCTGGTAATTGAGATATTCACCTCGTGAACAAATGATGTCGGTTCTCTTCTCTCAGATCTCTACTCAGCCTCAGTCTGCCTCTGGTCTCCCCTCAGTCCCCATCGCTACAGAGGAAACAACTGAAGCCTCTCCAACCTTTCATTCCCTCTGATCCATGAGGCAACCCCTCCATTTCCAGAACATTAACTCTCACCCGATCCTCCCTCCGCCGTAACAGGGTTAGAGTTCCTCCTGTTGTCAACCAACGACCAGCGGTTCTGTGGTGGCGATAGAGACACCCGGATGGTGAGATGTGCCCAGGTGCCAGGGACAGGGATGACTCCGATCAGGTCCCTGGCATTCTAAAGGGGGAGGGCGAGCAACCAGACTTGTTGGTAAATATTGGAACCAATGACAGGTAGAAAATGTCAGCAGGCCCTGAAAAGAAATTTTGTGAGTTAGGTAAGGGGTTTGGGAACCGATGTGCTACCGCCGAGGATGAGGTAGTTGGTTTGTAGACAGAGACAGTATGTTGTGAGACTGCCGGCAATGAGAGGCTGCTGATAGGGCAACCTGGCAGTCGACAGGATGAGTTGCAATGGAAAAGACGCACAGAATCTAAAAGGCTGAACACAGGACTGAAGGTATTACATTTGAATGCGCGTATTGTACAAACTGACGTGGAGGAAGAGCTACAGACTGGCATACATGAGGTTGTGGGCATCACTGAAAGCGTGGCCCTGTTGGTAAACATAATAAAATCAAACCATCAGAAAGAGCTGGCATAGGGTCGGAAGGTGCTGAGTCGTTGTGGGTAGAGCTAAGGAACTGCAAGTGCAAAGAAAACCCTGGTGGAAGGTATGTGCAGACCCCCAAACAGTAGTAAGGATGTAGTCTACAAACTACAACGGGAGATAGAAAATGCAAGTCAGTGGGTCAACGTTACAATAGTCATGTGGGATTTCAGTACACAAATAGATTGGGAAAACCCGGATGGTGCTGGATGCCCCGAGGGAGAATTTCTAGAATGCCTGCGAGGTGGCTTCAGAGAGCAGCTCGTGGTTAAACCCACTATCGCCAAATCATATCGTTCCCTCGCGGCCCGGTGGCTGGGGACCACTGCACTAAGGGATCTGCTATTCTGGGTAGGGTGTGATGCAATGAACTGGGATTGAATTTGCAGTTTGAGAAGGGGAAGCACAACGTAGATGCAGTGTTGCAGTGGAATGAAGGAAACTGCAGAGGCGTGAGAGAGGAGCTGGCCAAAAGTGATTGGAAAAGACCTTTGGCACCGATAACGTCAAAGCAAGACTGGGTGGAATTTCGGGAAGCAATTCAGAAAGCGCAGGATATACACATTCCGAAGAGACAGAAGTGTTCAAAAGGCAGATAGTCCATAAGACCATAAGGTGCAGGAGCAGATTAGGACATTCGGCCCATCGACTCTGCTTTAACATATCACCATATCATCCTGGTTGATCCAATTTCGTCCCAGACCCAATCTCCTGTCTTCTCCCCGTATCCTTTCACACCCTGAACAATCAGTAATATATGACCTTCTGTAGTACATGTACAGAGAGACTCGGCCTCCACCGTTGCCTGTGGCAAAGAATCCCATAGATTCTCCACTCTGGCTAAAGAAATTCCTCCTCATTTCCGTTCTAACAGGATGCCCTCTGTTATGGCTCATCGGGTCTTAGACCCACCAATCACAGGAAAAATCCTGCCCACATCCACTCTATCAAGGCTCCTCCTTCAACGAGTGCACCCCTTATTTTTCTGAATTCTGGCCCAGAGACATCAATGGTGATATGACAAACTATTCAATACTGGAACCATTTTCGTGCACCTCCTCTGAACCCCCTGGAGATTCAGCACATCCTTTCTAAGACAAGGAGCTCAAACCTGCTCAAAATACTACAAGTGAGGCCTCACCAGAGCTTTTTAATGTTCCAGCATTTCGTCCTTGCTTTTACCTTTTAGTCCTCATGAAATGAATGCTCTGTATTCCATCTGCCGTTTCCAATCCTAATCTGTCCAGCTCCTTCTGTGGCCTCTCTACGTCCTCAGAACTACCTTTCCCTCCATCTCTGTTCATGTCCTCTGCAGACTTTGCAACAAAGCCATCAAATACATCATCTGAGTCATCGCCATATAGCAGAGAATAATCGGTCCCATCACAGACCCCTGTAGAATGCCATTGGACATCTGCAGCCAGACAGAAAATGCTCCATTTATTCACACGTTCTGCCTCCTGTCAATCAGCCACTGCTTTATCTGTGCTGGACTCTTTCTGTAATATCATGGGCTCGTAGCTTGTTAAACAGCCTCATGTCTGCCACCTTTTCAAAGGCCTGAAATTCAAAGTACACAACATCAACCGATTGTCCTTTGTCTATCCCGCCTGTTATTTCTTCAATGAATTTCAACAGATTTCTCAGGAAACTATGCTGACTCCGGCTCTTTTTATCATTTGCCCAAAGTTCCCTGAGACATCATCCTTAATAATCGAATCCAATATCTTCCCAAACACTGAGGTCAGACCAGCTGGCCTTCGGTTTCCTTCCCTCTGCCTCTCTCGCTTCCTGAAGAGTGGAGTGACACTGTTGTACTCCCCTTCCGCCGGAATTCCTCTTCCACACCACACTGTTCCTTACTCTTCACCTATTCCCTATTCTTCCTTATCTCTCTTCATCTCCCCCCTCTGTCTTCTCCATCTTTCAATCCCCACTCTCCCTTCTCTCTCTCTCACTCTCTTTTCCCCCCTACACTCCCTTTTCACTTATACTACCCCGTCTCTTCATATCCACTCCCCGTCTCTCTCCCGGACCCCACACTCCCTTCTCTCTTCTATTGCCCTCTCTCCCTAATCTCTCCCCCAGGCCCCACTCCCCCTTCTTTCCTCTCCCCACTCCCCCGTCTTTCTTCTCCCAAATCTCACTTCGTTCTCTGCATTGCAGGGGCAAACCTAGCTACAACAAGACCAGCCAGACCGCCCAACCCAGCCAGACCCATGCCCACACCAACCCACCCTCTGCACCTCCTTTACCTGAAATTGCCTGAGGACAGAACTCAGACATTTCCTGAGACGGGAAATGCCCCACCTCAACCACCAAGGCGCCTCACCACAGGGGTGGCAGACCTTCTCCCTCCCCCCCCCCCCATAGGATGAAGGTCAGGGCCCCCGGCGCATTTGCTCTCTCGCCCTCTCCCGCCCGGGGGACCTGAGGCCACATATACCTGTCGTAGTACACTGGGGAAAGGGAAACACGCAGAGGTGGATGGCACTTGTCGATACAGGTGCCCAGCACACCATCCTCCCAGGCAACCCCGCCGCATAGCGCGCTACAGCCCCTTCGAGCGCCAGCTACTAGCCTGTTACCTGGCGTTCATCGACACAGAACACCAAACAGGCCCCGACCCTGTCGTCCTCCGCCCTCACCTCCCCATAATGCGATGGGTCAAGTCCCCTGATTCCTCCCACAAAGAGGGCCGTCCTCCATTGTCCAGTGGAAGCTACATTGCGGAGCGGGCTGAACCCGGTCCTGAAGGGGTCAGCCGCCCCCATGAACAAGTCATGGCTTTCCCCCAGTCCCAGAACCCTGCCCTGGACATCCCCAAGGTACAACCCTCCTCAGCGTGTTGGGGTCAACCCTTCGATTCCCTCGATCCCGACGACAAACTGCACTCCTGGTTCACAGACGGCTCCAGCCGCTGGAAAGGGGGAGACCATTGTGGACAGCGGCAGCACTTCATCCCGCCACGGGCAAAATTAACCACAGAGAGGGAGGGGGGTTCCAGTCAACTTGCCGAGCTGGCAGCAGTAGCCCTCCCCCTCCAAAACACCACCGGACCAATCCACATCTACACTGACTCCTGGGCTAATGGCATTTGCGGTGTGGATGGCCACACCGGGAGCACCGGATGCATTCCGGCCCTCACCCCATCCTCCCGTCACCATAACAGGGACCGTGTTCCCCTCGTCCTCACCTACCACCCCACCAGCCTCCGGATCCAGCATATTACCTCCGCCACCTTCAACAGGACCCCACCACTAAGCACATCTTTCCCTCTCTAAGCCTCTCTGCTTTTCGCAGTGATCGTTCCCTCCGCGACTGCCCGGTCCACACGTTCCTCCCCACAGATCTCCCACCGGGTACTTATCCCTGCAAGCGTAAGTGCTACACCTGTCCCTACAACTTCTCTCTTACCACCATTCAGGGCCCCAGACAGTCCTTCCAGGTGAGGCAACACTTCACTTGTGAGTCTGCTGGGGTCATCTATTGCATCCGGTGCTCCCGGTGCGGCCTCCTCTACATCGGCGAGACCCGACGCAGATTGGGGGACCGCTTCGTCGAGCACCTCCGCTCCGTCCACCACAATAGACAGTATCCCCCGGTTGCCATTCACCTCAACTCTGCTTCACATTCCCATTCGGATATGTCCATACATGGCCTCCTCTACTGCCATGATGAGGCTAAACCAGGTTGGAGGAGCAACACCTCATATACCGTCTGGGTAGTCTCCAGCCCCTTGGTATGAACACCAAATTCTCCAACTTCCGGTAATTACCCCCTCCTCCCTTCCCCTATCCCAGTTTCACTCCGCCTCCTCTTCCAGCTGCCTATCTCATGATTCTGTCTTCTTCTACTACCCATAGTGCTTTCCCCTTACATTCCTTCTTCACCTTTCCTGCCTATCCCTCCGTGCTTCCCCTCCCCCACCCCTCGATCTTTCCTCTGATTGGTTTTTCACCTGGCACCTACCAGACTTCTCCTTCCCACCCACACCCACCTTCTTTGTAGGGCTCCTGCCCCCTCCTTCTTCAGTCCTGACGAAGGGCCTCGTCCCGAAACGTTGACTGCTCGTTTCCACGGATGCTGCCTGACCTGCTGAGTTCCTCCAGCTTGTTAGTACGTGTTGATCTTCATTTAACTGTGTTTCCTAATATGATCTTCCAAACCCAAAACTGATTTAAAAGTTTCCCAAATTCCCATCTGATAAAACGTGAAATCAACACTTTTATCAAAAATGTAATGCAACTCTCGATTACCACACATTCCACAAGTTTTCATAAATGAGACGTTCATGATATTGGCCTAAAACAAGGAGGATCAGACGGGGAGCTGAAGGTTTTAGAATGGACACTATGACAACAACCATTTTCCAGGAGGAAAATGGATGGCCAAACCTCGAAATACAATCCAAAAAGTTAATATTTTCACACAAGAAGCTACATATATACCTGTTGAATCAAGAATTTCTATAAGTGTGTCATACAATTTATACCCATTCACAACTCTATACCCTGCCCCTTTCCTTATAAAACTGGCAACATCACCCCTCCGCCAACTACCCTGTCAAGCCAAACGAAAATATATTCCGTGCACAGGAATAAAAACTTAAAATGTGCAGGTTTCCTGAACAGATATAACATCGGAAGAGTCTGACAAATCAGAAATAAACTTCTTAAAGTCTTGACCATTATAAATCAGATTTATTGCATTTCATTGATATATTTTAATACTATTATGTATGTTCACAAGTAGACTGGGATACAGATACCCCACCCAACAAAACTTCATTTGAAGCTTCCCACAAAACACCAGTTACACCGAGATCCCTTTCTGCAGATTTCACAATAATTTTAATTTCTTCAGTAGGATGAGATGTCTGAGCAGTACAATTCACTACATCGGTTATAAACATCACAAACTTCATTTTATCCAGCAGTGAAGTGTCTTTGGTGAGAGAACTGTGATGCCGGCATATATCCACTGATGTCACAGTCTGTTCTCTGAGTGGGATCACTTTATCCAGTTTACCTGCTCTGCTTGCTGTACTTGTCCTTGAACAGGCCCTTCTGCTCACTGGGTTGTTCTGAACCAATTGAACTGGTCACTTCATGCCTTACTAAACCAATCCCTTCTGCCTACACAAGGAACACATCCTTCCATTCTCCTCACATTCACGTGGTATCTAATAGCCTCCATCACATCTGCCTCCCCCACAACCCCTGACATTCACTCCAGACACCCACCACTATGGGAATGAAAAACAAAACTTGAAACGCAAATCTCCTTTAAACATCCTCAGTCAGGTTTTTAACATCATTGTCTTTTCTAATTGTTTTTTTTTAACAGCAGCTATGCAGAGAAAAGATACAAAATGAACTAAATTACAAAATACTTCAATAGTGCAAAAAGGACCAATGAGGATGTGTTCCCCCTTTCTCCTGAAGTGCATGCCCACTGGCATTGGACATTTCCTCCTTAGAGAAAAAATCCCGGCTGTCCACTCTGTCTGTGTCTCTCACATTCCTGTAAACGCCTGTCAGACCTCCCTCAGCCTCTGGCACTCCGGAGAAAATTACCCGAGATTGTCCGGTCTCACTTTACCCAGGCAGCATCCTGTTAAGCCTCTTCCACTCACCATCCAAAACCTACACATTATTCCTGCATTCGAATGCAATTCTCCAGATGTGGTTAAACTAGAGATTTATACAACTGCAACATAACTGTCTGACAATGGAACCACTATCTGGGAGTTATGAACTCGGATTCCAAGATCCCCCTGTAGATCATCACAGTCCAATCTCGCCCCATGAATATAACAGCAAAGAGATAATGCTGAGGCTTTATAAGACAAGAGTCAGGCCGCACTTGGAGTATTGTCAACAGTGTTGGGCCCCATATCTCAGACAGGATGTGTTGTCATTGGAGAGAGTCCAGAGGAGGTTCACTAGGATGATTTCGGGAATGAAGGGGTTAAAATATGAGGAGCACTTGGCAGCTTTGACCCTGTGCTCACTGGAACTCAGAAAAATGCAGGGGCATCTCATTGAAACCTACCGAATGTTGAAAGGACTGGATAAGGTGGATGTGGAGAAGGTATTACCTGTGGTGGGGCACAGCCACAAAGTTGAGGGGCCACCTTTTCAAACAGAGGTAAGCAGGATATTTTTTTTATTAGCCAAGGTGTATTGGATCTGTGGAATGCTCTGCCACAGACTGTGGTGGAGGCCGAGTGTGTAGGTATATTCAAGGCGGAAGTTGATCGTTTCCTGATCAGTCAGGGCATCAAAGGATATGGCGGGAGGTCAGATATCTGGAATTGAGTGCGATCTGGGATCAGCCATGATGGGAAGGTGGCTGACTCAATGGGCTGAATGGCCTAATTCTGTTTCTATGCCTTATGGACTTATGAACACAAGCCCCCTCAATCATGATGAATCTCCTCTGCACTCTTCCAGCACAAAACATCCTTTGTACAGAATGCTAAGCGGAACTGAATGCAACTTTTCAAGAACGTTGTCAAGTCAGGCAGCATCTGTTGAGGGGAATAGAGTCGATGGTTGGGACAGAACCCCTCCCTTATGGCACTAACACAGGCCTTTCGGCCCAACCTTTCCATGCTGTCCTCCTGTCCATTTAAACTAATCCCTCTGCCTGTCTTTGACACAGAACACAGAAATCTACAGCACATTACAGGCTCTTCAGCCCACAATGTTGTACCGACCATGTAACCTACTCTAGAGACTGCCTAGGATTTCCTGATCGTATATCCCTCTATGTGTCTAAGCTCCATGAACTTATCTAAGAATCTCTTAAAATATCCTATTGTATCCACCTCCACCATCGCTGCAGGCAGCCCATTCCATGCACCCACCACTCTCTGTGTAAGAAACTTACCCTGACATTCCCTCGGTACCGACTTCCAAGCAGCTTAAAACTACGTCCCCTCGTGTTAGTCACTTCAAGCCTGGGAAAATGCTTCTGGCTATCCACATGGTCAAAGCCTCTCATCATCTTATACACCTCTATCAGGTCACCTCTCATCCTCCGTCGCTCCAAGAAGGAAAGGCCAAGTTCACTCAATCTATTCTCATAAGGCATGCTCTCCAATCCAAGAGCAATATCCTTGTAAATCTACTCTCCACTCTCTATAGTATCCACATCCTTCCTGTAGTGAGGTCACCAGAACTGAACACAGGACTCTCAAGTGGGGTCCAACTAAGCCCACAGCCCTGCCGTGTTGGGGTACAATTACTTATGTACAGTTTAGGAAAAATATAGCTTCAACATTACCTCACAGCTCTTGAACTCAATCCCACGTTTGATGAAGGCCATCACACCAGACGCCTTCCTAACAACACTGCCAATCTCCACAGCAGCTTTGAGTGTCGTATGGACATGGACCCCAAGATCTCTCTGACCCTCCACACTGTCAAGAGTCTTACCATTAATATTATATTCTGTGTTCAAATTTGACCTGCAGAAATGAATCTCTTCATCTGTGTTGAACTCCATCTGCCACTTCCCAGTTCTGCATCTGAGGCGAGGAAATAGATCGCTGAGCCTCTGGCTAGGATCATTATGTCCTCATTGTCCACGGGAATGGTCCCAGAAGATTGGAGGGAGGCGAATGTTGTCCCCTTGTTCAAAAAGGGTAGTAGGGATAGTCCGGATAATTATAGACCATTGAGCCTTACATCTGTGGTGGGAAAGCTGTTGGAAAAGATTCACAAAGATAGGATTTATTGGCATTTAGAGAATCATGGTCTGATCAGTGACAGTCAGCATGGCTTTCTGAAGGGCCGAACGTGTCTGACAAGCCTGATGGAGTTCTTCTAGAAGGTGACCAGGTATATAGATAAGGGTAGTGCAGTGGATGTGATCTACATGGATTTAGTAATGCATTTGATAAGGTTCCACACGGTAGGCTTAATCAGAAAGTCAGAAGGCATGGGATCCAGGGATGTTTGACCAGGTGGATTCAGAATTGGCTTGCCTGCTGAAAGCAGAGAGTTGTGGTGGAGGGAGTACATTTGGATTGGAGGGTTGTGACTAGTGGTGTCCCACAAGGATCAGTTCTGGGACCCCTACTTTTCGAGATTTTTATTAACGACCTGGATGTGGGGGTAGAAAGATGGGTTGGCAAGTTTTCAGAAGACACAAAGGTTGGTGGTGTTGTGGATATTGCAGAGGATTTTCAAAGATTGCAGAGAGACATTGATAGGATGCAGGAGAGGGCTGAGAAGTGGCAGATAGAGTTCAACTTGGAGAAGTGTGAGGTGGTACACTTTGGAAGGACAAACTCCAAGGCAGAGTACAAAGTAAATGGCAGGATACTTGGAAGTGTGGAGGAGGAGAGGGATCTGGGGCTACATGTCCACAGATCCCTGAAAGTTGCCTCACTGGTAGACAGAGTATTTAAGAAAGCTTATGGGGTGTTAGCTTTCATAAGTCGAGGGATAGAGTTTAAGAGACGCGATGTAACGATGCAGCTCTATAAAACTCTGGTTGGGCCACACTTGGAGTACTCTGTCCAGTTCTGGTCACCTCACCATAAGAAGGATGTGGAAGCACTGGAAAGGGTACAGAGGAGATTTACCAGAATGCTGCCTGATTTAGAGAGCATGGATTATGATCAGAGATTAAGGGAGCTAGGGCTTTACTCTCTGGAGAGAAGGAGGATGAGAGGAGAAATGATAGAGATATAGTTGATATTAAGGGGAATAGATAGATAGCCAGCGCCTCTTCCCCAGGGCACCACTGCTCAATACACGAGGACATGGCTTTAAGGTAAGGGGAGGGAAGTTCAAGGAGGATATTAGAGGAAGATTTTATACTCAAGAGAGTGGCTGGTGCGTGGAATGCACTGCCTGAGTCAGTGATGGAGGCAGATACACTAGTGAAGTTTAAGAGGCTACTGGACAGGTATATGGAGGAATTTAACCTTAGGGAGGCAGAGTTTAAGGGTCGGCACAACATTGTGGGCCGAAGGGCCTTTACTGTGCTGTATTGTCCTATGTTCTATCTATTTCTCGCTGGAATCTCTTTTAATTTAATTTAATTGAAGGCACGACACAGTACAGAAAACGTAATGCATTACATTTTCCTCCATTTTCTTTGATAACTTACCCCTGAACAACACCACAACGTCATCAGTGGGGCCTTCTGGGAGTTGTAGTCATTTGTCCTCGCTCGCTCCCTGTCGAAGCATGTTTCGTCAGCCACCACAGACGTCACCGAAACAGACCCACCGAGGCGCGAAGGGGAATCACACCCGTCCTTGTGGGCGCCGAGGCCGGCGACACCGACAGAAGCGAATCGCTGATCTCCGCCATGGCGATGGAGCGGAAGAGGAGGGGCTGCTCATGGGCCGATTTCTTCCAGCCTATCGTAGCTCAGACTTAACACAGACCCCTGCTGTCACTGGCTGTGGTGCCTGTCACTCAAATGGGAACTCAGAGGGTGATTAGTTTATGTAAACGTCAGTCAGCCTTCCTGACCTTATGAGTTTGGATTTGGATTTATAACGGGACAGGAAGCAAATTGGGAGAAATGTGAGTTTTTATGTGATGGTTCATCAGTCTCCGAGTTACATTATTGACAATTAAAGGGCAAAGGCCGTTGTGAGGTGATTTACTGGAGGTTATATGGAGATAATATTGGAAGGGATATCAAACTTGGAATTGTTTGGGATATAATTTGGAAAATGGGGGGATTTGTGGGTATCATAATATTCCAGTGATGATTAATGAGGGCAAAATGATTGTTACTGAAACAGGGGAGGTTGTGTTACTGGCTGGGTCATTTGCTGAGATTCATAATCAGGATAATTTAAGTGAAGAAGTTAAACAATGTAGGGATCTGTTTTTCACTGCTGGAATGATGTGCTGGAAGTCAGCTGTAGCAATGATAGTATCACTGATGGAGAGATTTCTTTGTATGAATTTAAGAAGTCTATTAATAATGCAGGTCAGGTGTTCCCAGGAAAGAGTGATATTTGAAATTGTAATTGTTTCTAATTCGCTTTTGTGAAAATATTAAATGTTTGAATTGTGCATCTACTTTCCTCATGGAAAATGGAAATAGTCGTGCCAATTCTAAAACCTGGCAGATCCCCATCTGATCCTTCTAGTTATGGGCCTATATCGTGAATGTCTCATTTATGTAAACTTATGGAATGTATGGTAATCAAGCGCTTGAGTTATATTTTGGAAAGAGTGGTGATAAAGTGTTTTATTAGAGTGGATTTTGGAAGGGTGAAATGACATTAGATTCAGTTTTAGACTTGGAAGATGATATTCGGAAAACAATTAAATAAAGATGTTGTAATAGCAGTATTTCTTGATACTGAAAAGGGAAATGATATGGAAGAAAGGACTTTTGATTAAATTAGGAGTGAGGGGGACATTGTATAATTTTTTTGAGTTTTTTTTGGATGGACTGTCCAAGTATCGGTCGGCATGTTATGTTTGTGTTTCTATGAGATAGAGAATGGGATCCCACAAGGCAGTATTTGTAGCCCTTCATTATTTAATATTATGATTAATGATATTTTCTCTGAGATGGGAAAATGGGATACCCTGGGTAAATCACAATATACAGATGACGTAGCTTTATAGATTAGAGGTTTTAATTGCAATTTACAATTAATAGGTCAAACAGTGGGCAGATTGATGAGGATTTTAAGCTTTCAGTCGTTAAAACACATTACGTGGTTTACAAACAGCATTAATAGACTTGCAGTTGATTTTAAATTATATGATTAGTGTCTTGAGGAAGTGGCAGTGGCAAGATTTCTCAGAATGTGGATGGATAATAAGCTGACATGGAAGCACCTATCAGTAAAATAATTGATAAATGTAAAATAGCTTTAAATCTCCTCAGGCATGTATGTGGGTATACTTGGGTGCAACATGAAAATCTTTGTTGATCAATTATATTTGTTTAATTTGATCTGTTCTTGATTATGTCTGTGTGGCTAATGGATCAGCTTCATCTTCAAATTAAAAATGTTTGTATGTGATACAATTACAGACTTTAAGATTGTGTTCTGGTGCAGTAATGTCATCTCCTGTTTTGGCTTTACTGATTGCAATGGGACAATTGCCCTCAAAGTAACAGAGGTTCAAGTTGATGTCAACATACTGGATTAATTTGCGGGGGCAAGGAAATGATCATCCTGTTAAAGGTGTGCTGGAGGACGGTTGGGGACATCACAAGAAGAGTGTTTTTTGTTTTGGGTGGCTGGGTTCTTACCACGCTGGGAATATTGGTGTATTTGATGATACAATAAGTCCCACTGTAGCTTTCTCCGTAACCCCACCTTGTTTTCTCCAATGACTTCAGTTGATTTTAGGTTACACGATCGGTTTCGGTTCTGCCTGAGTGTCTGTTGGTTCATCAGTATATTAATGAAAGTTGTTATCATACAGTAACCATTTTTACAGATGAATCAAAAGATAAGTTTACTGGGGATGTTGGTGTGGCTGTTTTTGTGTGCCTGAATTGCAGGTAATGGTAAAGAAATGACTTATAGCCATTTATCAGCATAGGAAGCAGAATTCTTTCCCAACAGTTTAGGTTTACAGTGGGTGGAGGAAATTGGTCCTTATAATTTGCTCAGAATACATTTTGGTTTTGATGAGTCTTAAACAGGTCATTCTGACAGTAGGTCAGATTGACTGTTGGAAACTTGTCAAACGGTATTTCATATATAAAGTTTGATTTATATGTCTGCACATTATGACATATAGGGTAGCAAAGGTGAGTGGGATGTTGGATTATTGGGATGCTGTTAAAATCCAACAAAAGGCAACGAAAAAAACCATAAGAATGGTAAAGACGAAATATGAGGGCAAACTGGCCAACAATATAAATCAGGATACTAAAAGTTTAGTTTTCAGTTACATGAAGAGTGAAAGGGAGATGAGAGTTGATACTGGACCACTGGAAAATGATGCTGGTGAAGTAGTAATGGGGGACAAAGAAATGGCAGATGAACTTAATGAACAATCTTCACTGTCTTTTCCAGTCAGCACCGCCCCCACTTGTCCCATTTAACCTGTCTCATTATGGGTGGACTTTAGGACCCGGGGGAGCTCAGGACCCGCCGCCCGCAGCTGCTGCTGAATCCCCGGTGTATCTGTTCGGTTGACGGATGCGGTGAACGAGTTAAAATTAATCGATCGATAATTCTCATCTCGTGTTTATTTCACTCCATAGAACCATAGAACACTACAGCACAGAAAACAGGCCATTTGGCGCTTCTAGTCTGTGCGGAAACTTTATCCGCTCGTCCCATTGACCTGCACCCAGTCCGTAACCCTCCAGACCTCTCCCATCCATGTATCTATCCAATTTATTCTTAAAACTTAAGAGTGTTCCCACATTTATCACGTCAGATGGCAGCTCGTTCCACACTCCCACCACTCTCTGAGTGAAGAAGATCCTCCTCATGTTCCCCCTAAACCTTTCCGCTTTCACCCTAAAGCCATGTCCTCCCATTTTTATCTTTCCTAATCTAAGTGGAAAGAACCTTCTCACATTTACTGTCTATACCCCTCATAATTTTGTAAACCTCTATCAAATCCCCCCTCAGTCTTCTATGCTCCAAGGAATAAAGTCCTAACCTGTTCAATCTTTCCCTGTAACTCAACTCCTGAACACCTGGCAACATCCTAGTAAATCTTCTCTGCAGTCTTTCAATCTTACTGATATCCTTCCTATAGTTAGGTGACCAGAACTGCAGATAATACTCCAAATTTGTCTTCACCAATGCCTGATACAACCTCAGCATAACATCCCAACTCCTGTACTCAGTACTTTCATTTATGAATGCCAGGATGCCAAAGGCCTTCTTTACAACCCTGTCTACCTGTGACTCCCAGATCCCTTTGTTTCTCCGCACTCCTCAGTGCCCTACCATTTACTGTGTATGTCCTACCTAGGTTTGTCCTTCCAAAACATAACACCTCACACCTGTCTGCATTAAATTCCATCTGTCATTTTCTGGCCCATTTTTCCAGTTGGTCCAGATCCCTCGGCAAGCTTTGAAAGCCTTCCTCGCTGTCCACAACGCCTCCAATCTTGGTGTCATCAGCAAAATTGCTGATCCAATTGACCACATCTATATCATTGATATAGACAACAAACAACCATAGTCCCAGCACAGATCCCTGAGGCACACCACTAGTCACAGGCCTCCAGTCTGAGAAGCAATCATCCACTACCACTCTCTGTCTTCTCCCACACAGCCAATTCCGAATCCAGTTTACAACCTCTCCATGGACACCTCGTGTCTGAACCTTCTGAACTAACCTCCCATGTGGGACCTTGTCAAAGGCCTTACTAAAGTTCATGCAGACAACATCCACAGCCTTTCCTTCATCTACTTTCTTGGTAACCTCTTCGAAAAATTCTACAAGATTTGTTAAACATGATCTACCACGCACAAAGCCATACTGACTATCAGCCCTTGGCTGTCCAAATACTTGTATATCCGATCTCTCAGAACACCTTCCAATAACTGACCTACTACTGATGTCAGGATCACCGGCCTGTAATTACCTGGTTTACTATTGGAGCCTTTTTTAAACAACAGAACTACAAGAGCTACCCTCCAATCCTCCGGCACTGCACCCGTGGCTGAAGATATTGTAAATATTTCTGTCAGGGCCCCTGCAATTTCTACACTAGTCTCTCTCAAGGTCCGAGGAAATATCAAGTCAGGCCCGGGGGATTTATCTACCTTTATGCACTGTAAGGCAGCAAGCACCTCCTCCTCTTTAATCTACAAATGTTCCATGACACTACTGCTTGTTTCCCTTCCTTCCATATACACTATACCAGTTTCCTGAGTAAATACTGATGCAAAAAAACTGTTTAAGATCTCCCCCATCTCGTGAGGCTCCACACATAGACGACCACTCTGATCTTCTAGGGGACCAATTTTGTCCCTTACTATCCTTTTACGCTTAATATACTTGTAGAAACCCTTCGGGTTTACCTAAACATTATCTGCCAAAGCCACCTCATGTCTTTTTTCCTTCCTGATTTCCTTCTTTAGTATTTTCTTACATTTTCTATACTGTTCAAGTAACTCATTTGTTCTTTGTTGCCTCTACCTGCTATACACCTCTCTCTTTTTCTTAACCAGATCACCAATATCCCTTGAAAACCAAGGTTCCCTATGCCTGTTAACTTTGCCTTTAATCCTGGCAGGAACATGCAAACTCTGCACTCTCAAACTTTCGCCTTTGAAGGCCTTCCACTTACTGAACACATCCTCGCCAGAAAAAAAAAATTATCCCAATCCACTCTTCCTAGATCCTTTTTCATTTCCACAAAATTGGCCCTTCTCCAATTTAGAACCTCAACTTGAGGACCAGTCCCATCCTTATACATAATTAACTTGAAACTAATGACATTATGGTCACTGGACCCAAAATGTTCGCCTACACATACTTCTGTCACCTGACTGTCTGGTTTCCTAATAGGAGATCAAGTATTGCATCCTCTCTCGTAGGTACCTCTATATATTGATTTTAGAAAACTTTCCTGAAAACATTTCACAAACTCCAAGCCATCTAGTCTTTTTACAGTTTGGGAGTCCCAGTCAATATGAGGAAAAGTAAAATTCCCTACTATTACAACTTCCTGTTTCTTACATCGGTCTTCTATCTTTATACAGGTTTGCTCCTCCAATTCTCTCTGACTATTGGGCGGTCTATAATACACCCCTATTAGTGTGGTCATACCTTTCCTGTTCCTCAGCTCCACCCATATGGCCTCTGTAGACAAGCCCTCCGGGCTGTCCTGTCTACGCACAGCTGTGATATTTTCCCTGAATAGTAATGCCACTCCTCCCCCTTTCATCACTCCCCCTCTATCACGTCTGAAACAACAAATAATTCTATCACGTATAAACCTTAGGTCAGAGGTTATCTTTTTGTATTAATGTATTAAAAATAAATTATAAATTCTACCAATGGAATCTCTTACTAAAGGATTCATATTCAAACAGTATCCAACAAATCAGATTCTTGCATATATGGAAACTTAGATAATTATTTTTGTAAAAAATGTCTAACATGAAGATATTGCAGTAAGTGTGTATGAGAGAGAGAATATTTGCTAATTAACTCTTCATGTCATCAATCGACCATCACAAAATAAAGGAAAATAAAAATAAATAAATCTGCAAAAAAAAACAGATCCCCTTAATCACTAAAATTTAAACAACATTGGGAGAGAGAACTTAATATGACCTTTGTTAATGAAGATGGTCAACTCTGCTTTAATATGAACCAATATGAACCAATCAACCACATGGGCCGGTTTCAGTCGGTCCACCGAGAAAACCTCCTCTCTCCCCCCAATGTCCAGCACGAACGTGGACCCGTTGTTCCTGATCACCGTAAACGGCCCCTCGTAGGGCAGCTGTAGCGGTGCCCGATGTCCGCCCTGTCGTACAAACACAAACTTACAGTTTCGCAGGTCTTTGGGTACGCAGGTTGGGTTCTGCCCATGCTGCGAAGTGGGTATGGGGGCCAGGTTGCCGAGCCTCTCGCGTAGTCTGCTCAGGACTGCTGCGGGTTCTTCCTCTTGCCCCCTTGGGGCTGGTATGAACTCCCCTGGGATGACCAGGGGTGCGCCGTACACCAACTCGGCCGACGAGGTGCGCAGATCTTCTTTGGGCGCCGTGCGGATTCCGAGCAGGACCCAGGGAAGCTTGTCCACCCAGTTAGGCCCTTTGAGGCGGGCCATGAGAGCCCCTGTCTGAGGAGTCAAGGGCCAGGGGTCTCTCTGCTCTCGGTCCAGCGTAAAACCCTTGGGGAGACATTAGATGTCCATCCACTTTCATCGAGTCAAACCACGGGAAAGGTTCGTGTCGGCCACCCGACCGCGCCTGAGGCCCAGCGGCCTTTCCCCGATCCCCGGGGCCCCGCTGCCCGTGTCTCCCCCGATCCCCAGGGCCCCGCTGCCCCAGTCTCCCCCCCCGATCCCCGGGGCCCCGCCACCTGAGTCTCCCCCCGATCCCCGGGGCCGCGCCGCCCGAGTCTCCCCCCGATTCCCGGAGCCCCGCCGCCCGAGTCTCCCCCCGAACCCCGGGGCCCGGCTGCCCGAGTCTCCCCCCGATCCCCAGCGCTGCCCGAGTCTCCCCCCTATCCCCGGGGCCCTGCTGCCCCAGTCTCCCCCCCCCGATCCCCGGGGCCCCACCACCTGAGTCTCCACCGATCCCCGGGGCCGCGCCGCCCGAGTCTCCCCCCCGATTCCCGGAGCCCCGCCGCCCGTCTCCCCCCAAACCCCGGGGCACCACTGCCCGAGTCTCCCCCCGATCCCCGGGGCCCGGCTGCCCGAGTCTCCCCCCGATCCCCAGCGCTGCCCTAGTCACCCCCTATCCCCGGGGCCCCGCTGCCCGAGTCTCCCCCCTATCCCCGGGGCCCCGCTGCCCGAGTCTCTCCCCGATCCCCGGGACCGGCTGCCCGAGTCTCCCCCCGATCCCCGGGGCCCGGCTGCCCGAGTCTCCCCCGATCCCCAGCGCTGCTCGAGTCTCCCACCCCCGATCCCCGGGGCCCCACTGCCCGAGTCTCCCCCCCGATCCCCGGGGCCCTGCTGCCCGAGTCTCCCCCCCGATCCCCGGGGCCCTGCTGCCCTGTAGATCAACACAGTCCAATATCACCCCATGAATATAACAGCAACGAGATAATGCTGAGGCTTTATAAGACACGAGTCAGGCCACACTTGGAGTATTGTCAACAATGTTGGGCCCCATATCTCAGACAGGATGTGTTGTCATTGGAGAGAGTCCAGAGGAGGTTCAGAAAGATGATTTCAGGAATGAAGGGGTTAAAATATGAGGAGCACTTGGCAGCTTTGACCCTGTGCTCACTGGAACTCAGAAAAATACGGGGCATCTCATTGAAACCTACCGAATGTTGAAAGGACTGGATAAGGTGGATGTGGAGAAGGTATTTCCTGTGGTGGGGCACAGCCACAAAGTCGAGGGGCCACCTTTTCAAACAGAGGTAAGCAGCTTATTTTTTTTATTAGCCAAGGTGTATTGGATCTGTGGAATGCTCTGCCACAGACTGCGGTGGAGGCCGAGTGTGTGGGTATATTCAAGGCGGAAGTTGATCGTTTCCTGATCGGTCAGGGTATCAAAGGATATGGCGGGAGGTCAGATATCTGGAATTGAGTGCGATCTGGGATCAGCCATGATGGAAAGGCGGCTGACTCAATGGGCTGAATGGCCTAATTCTGTTCCTATGCCTTATGGACTTAGGAACACAAGCCCCCTCAATCATGATGAATCTCCTCTGCACTCTTCCAGCACAAAACATCCTTTGTACAGAATGCTAAGCGGAACTGAATGTAACTTTTCAAGAACGTTGTCAAGTCAGGCAGCATCTGTTGAGGGTAATAGATTCGATGGTTGGGACAGAACCCCTCTCTTACGGCACAAACACAGGCCCTTCGGCCCAACCTTTCCATGCTGTCCTCCTGTCCAATTAAACTAATCCCTCTGCCTGTCTTTGACACAGAACACAGAAATCAACAGCACATTACAGGCTCTTCAGCCCACAATGTTGTACCGACCATGTAACCTACTCTAGAGACTGCCTAGGATTTCCTGATCGTATATTCCTCTATGTTTCTAAGCTCCATGTACCTATCTAAGAGTCTCTTAAAATATCCTATTGTATCCACCTCCACCATCGCTGCAGGCAGTGCATTCCATGCACCCACCACTCTCTGTGTAAGAAACTTACCCCTGACATTCCCTCAGTACCGAATTCCAAGCAGCTTAAAACTACGTCCCCTCGTGTTAGTCACTTCAAGCCTGGGAAAATGCCTCTGGTTATCCACATGGTCAAAGCCTCTCATCATCTTATTACAATTACTTATGTACAGGTTAGGAGAAATATAGCTTCAACGTCACCTCACAGCTCTTGAACTCAATCCCACGGTTGATGAAGGCCATCACACCAGACGCCTTCCTAACAACACTGCCAACCTTCGCAGCAGCTTTGAATGTCGTATGGACACAGACCCCAAGATCTCTCTGACCCTCCACACTGCCAAGAGTCTCACCATTAATATGATATTCTGTGTTCAAATTTGACCTGCAGAAATGAATCTCTTCATCTGTGTTGAACTCCATCTGCCACTTCCCAGTTCTGCATCCGAGGCGAGGAAATAGATTGCTGAGCCTCTTGCTAGGATCATTATGTCCTTATTGCCCACGGGAATGGTCCCGGAGGATTGGAGGGAGGCGAATGTTGTCCCCTTGTTCAAAAAGGGTAGTAGGGTCAGTCCGGATAATTATAGACCATTGAGCCTTACATCTGTGGTGGGAAAGCTGTTGGAAAAGATTCACAAAGATAGGATCAATTGGCATTTAGAGAATCATGGTCTGATCAGTGACAGTCAGCATGGCTTTCTGAAGGGCAGATCGTGTCTAACAAGCCTGATGGAGTTCTTTTAGGAGGTGACCAGGCATATAGATGAGGGTATTGCAGTGGATGTGATCTACATGGATTTTAGTAATGCATTTAATAAGGTTCCACACTGTAGGCTTATTCAGAAAGTCAGAAGGCATGGGATCCAAGGATGTTTGACCAGGTGGATTCAGAGTTGGCTTGCCTGCAGAAAGCAGAGAGTTGTGGTGGAGGGAGTACATTCGGATTGGAGGGTTGTGACTAGTCGTGTCCCACAAGGATCAGTTCTGGGACCACTGCCTTTCGTGATTTTTATTAATGACCTGGATGTCGGGGTAGAAGGATGGATTGGCAAGTTTGCTGAAGACACAAAGGTTGGTGGTGTTGTGGACAGTGAAGAGGATTGTCAAAGAATGCAGAGAGACATTGATAGGATGCAGGAGAGGGCTGAGAAGTGGCAGATAGCGTTCAACCTGCAGAAGTGTGAGCTGGTACACTTTAGAAGGACAAACTCCAAGGCAGAGTACAAAGTAAATGGCAGGATACTTGGAAGAGTAGAGGAGCAGAGGGATCTGGGGCTACATGTCCACAGATCCCTGAAAGTTGCCTCACAGGTAGACAGAGTAGTTAAGAAAGCTTATGGGTTGTTAGCTTTTATAAGTCGAGGGATAGAGTTTAAGAGTGGTGATGTAATGATGCAGCTCTATAAAACTCTGGTTGGGCCACACTTGGAGTACTCTGTCCAGTTCTGGCCACCTCACTATAGGAAGGATGTGGAAGCATTGGAAAGGGTACAGAGCAGATTTACCAGAATGCTGCCTGGTTTAGAGTATGGATTATGATCAGAGATTAAGGGAGCTAGGGCTTTACTCTCTGGAGAGAAGGAGGATGAGAGGAGAAATGATAGAGGTATAGTTGATATTAAGGGGAACAGATAGAGTGGACAGCCAGCGCCTCTTCCCCAGGGCACCACTGCTCAATACAAGAGGACATGGCTTTAAGGTAAGGGGAGGGAAGTTCAAGGGGGATATTAGAGGAAGATTTTATACTCAGAGAGTGGTTGGTGCGTGGAATGCACTGCCCGAGTCAGTGGTGGAGGCAGATACACTAGTGAAGTTTAAGAGACTACTAGACAGGTGTATGGAGGAATTTAAATTTAGGGAGGCAGCGTTTAAGGGTCGGCACAACATTGTGGGCCGAAGGGCCTGTACTGTGCTGTATTGTTCTATGTTCTATCTATTTCTCGCTGGAATCTCTCTTTTAATTTTTTATTGAAGGCACGACACAGTACAGAAAACGTAATGCCTTACATTTTCCTCCATTTTGCTTTTATACCTTACCCCTAATCAACACCGCAACGTCATCAGTGGGGCCTTCTGGGAGTTGTAGTCATTGTTCCTCGCTCGCTCCCTGTCGAAGCATGTTTCGTCATCCACCACAGACGTCACCGAAACAGACCCACCGAGGCGCGAAGGGGAATCACACCCGTCCTTGTGGGCGCCGAGGCCGGCGACAGCGACAGATGCGAATCGCTGATCACCGCCATGGCGATGGAGCGGAAGAGGAGGGGCTGGTCATGGGCCGATTTCCTCCAGCCTATCGTAGCTCAGATGTAACACTGACCCCTGCTGGCATTGGCTGCCGTGCCTGTCGCTCAAATGGGAACTCAGAGGGTGATTAGTTTATGTGAACGTCAGTCAGCCTTCCTGTCTTTATTTGCTGAGATTCATAATCAGGATAATTTAAGTGAAGAAGTTAAACAATGTAGGGATCTGTTTTTCACTGCTGGAATGATGTGCTGGAAGTCAGCTGTAGCAATGATAGTATCACTGATGGAGAGATTTCTTTGTATGAATTTAAGACGTCTATTAATAATGCAGGTCAGGTGTTCCCAGGAAAGAGTGATATTTGAAATTGTAATTGTTTCTAATTCGCTTTTGTGAAAATATTAAATGTTTGAATTGTGCATCTACTTTCCTCATGGAAAATGGAAATAGTAGTGCCAATTCTAAAATCTGGCAGATCCCCATCTGATCCTTCTAGTTATAGGCCTATATCGTGAATGTCTCATTTATGTAAACTTATGGAATGTATGGTAATCAAGCGCTTGAGTTATATTTTGGAAAGAATGGTGATAATGTGTTTTATTAGAGTGGATTTTGGAAGGGTGAAATGACATTAGATTCAGTTTTAGGTTTGGAAGATGATATTCGGAAAGCACAATTAAATAAAGATGTTGTAATAGCAGTATTTGTTGATACTGAAATTTGAAATGTTATGGAAGGAAGGACTTTTGATTAAATGACGGAAATTAGGAGTGAGTGGAGATTGTATAATATTCTGAGTTTTTTTAATCTGGACTGACTGTGCAATTATGGGTCGGCATGTTATGTTTGTGTTTCTATGAGATAGAGAATGGGATCCCACAAGGCAGTATTTGTAGCCCTTCATTATTTAATATTATGATTAATGATATTTTCTCTGAGATGGGAAAATGGGATACCCTGGGTAAATCACAATATACAGATGATGTAGCTTTATATATTAGAGGTTTTAATTGCAATTTACAATTAATAGGTCAAACAGTGGGCAGATTGATGAGGATTTTAAGCTTTCAGTCATTAAAACACATACGTGGTTTACAAACAGCATTAATAGACTTGCAGTTGATTTTAAATTATATGATTAATGTCTTGAGGAAGTGTCAGTGGCAAGATTTCTCAGAATGTGGATGGATAATAAGCTGACATGGAAGCACCTATCAGTAAAATAATTGATATATGTAAAGGAGCTTTAAATCTCCTCAGACATCTATGTGGGTATACTTGGGTGCAACATGAAAATCTTTGTTGACCAATTATATTTGTTTAATTTGATCTGTTCTTGATTATGTCTGTGTGGCTAATGGATCAGCTTCATCTTCAAATTAAAAATGTTTGTATGTGATACAATTACAGACTTTAAAATTGTGTTCTGGTGCAGTAATGTCGTCTCCTGTTTTGGCTTTACTGATTGCAATGGGACAATTGCCCTCAAAGTAACAGAGGTTCAAGTTGATGTCAACATACTGGATTAATTTGCGGGGGCAAGGAAATGATCATCCTGTTAAAGGTGTGCTGGAGGAAGTTTGGGGACATCACAAGAAGAGGGTTTTTTGTTTTGGGTGGCTGGGTTCTTACCACGCTGGGAATATTGGTGTATTTGATGATACAATATGCCCCACTGTAGCTTTCTCCATAACCCCACCTTGTTTTTTCCAATGACTTCAGTTGATTTTAGGTTACACGATCGGATTCAGTTCTGCCTGAGAGTCTGTTGGTTCATCAGTATATTAATGAAAGTTATTATCATACAGTAACCATTTTTACAGATGAATCAAAAGATAAGTTTACTGGGGATGTTGGTGTGGCTGTTTTTGTGTGCCTGAATTGCAGGTAATGATAAAGAAATGACTTATAGCCATTTATCAGCATAGGATGCAGAATTCTTTCCCAACAGTTTAGTCTTACAGTGGGTGGAGGAAATTGGTCCTTATAATTTGCTCAGAATACATTTCGGTTTTGATGAGTCTTAAACAGGTCATTCTGACAGTAGGTCAGATTGACTGTTGGAAACTTGTCAAACGGTATTTCATATATAAAGTTTGATTTATATGTCTGCACATTATGGGCCCTGCACATCACACTGTTGAGGGAAATGATGATGTTGACTGTTTAGCACCAAAAGCTGTTAAATGTTAAGCTGTGGATATAGACCTTCCACTTAGCAAATTAGAAGCTAAAGGGTTGGTAGTGTTAAGAATTGGGGGCTTATGGCAAGACGTAGGATAATGGACATAAGGACAGACACCTTTACAGAATACATAAACCTGTTGGGTTTATAGAAGAAGGGCTTAAAACAAGGGAAGGAATGATATTGACATGACATAGAAATGCCCACACTATGCTTAATTATGCCTTGTATCTAATTGGAAAACTTCATTCTGTGTCGTGTACATTTTGTCATTGTGAAACTGTCAAAACACATACTATTTCAATGTGAAGCGTATAAGGCTGAAAAAAAATCAAATGCAGTCTGCAGTACAATCTTTGCGAGGGTAGATAGTTTTCAGAAAAAAACTATTAAATTATGGGACTGACTTTAAATCAATTCACAGTTTGAGCTGGAAAAGGCATGTAATAATTGTGTTAAACCTAAGGAAATGGCATATAAAGTAGCAAAGGTGAGTGGGATGATGGATTATTGGGATGCTCTTAAAATCCAACAAAAGGCAACGAGAAAACCCACAAGAATGGTCAAGACGAAATATGAGGGCAAACTGGCCAATAATATAAATCAGGATACTAAAAGTTTAGTTTTCAGTTACATGAAGAGTGAAAGGGAGATGAGAGTTGATACTGGACCACTGGAAAATGATGCTGGTGAAGTAGTAATGGGGCACAAAGAAATGGCAGATGAACTTAATGAACAATCTTCACTGTCTTTTCCACTCAGCACCACCCACACTGGTCCCAATTAACCTGTCTCATTACGGGTGGACTTTAGGACCCGGGGGAGCTCAGGGCCTGCCGCCCGCAGCTGCTGCTGAATCCCCGGCGTTTCTGTTCGGTTGACGGATGCGGTGAACGAGTTAAAATTAATCGATCGACAATTCTCATGTCGTGTTTATTTCACTCCATAGAACACTACAGCACAGAAAACAGGCCATTTGGTGCTTCTAGTCTGTGCGGAAACTTTATTCCGCTCGTCCCTTTGACATGCACCCAGTCCGTAGCCCTCCTGACCTCTCCCATCCATGTACCTATCCAATTTATTCTTAAAACTTAAGAGTGAGCCTACATTTACCACGTCAGATGGCAGCTCGTTCCACACTCCCACCACTCTCTGAGTGAAGTAGTTCCTCCTCATGTTCCCCCTTAACCTTTCCCCTTTCACCCTAAAACCATGTCCTCCCATTTTTATCTTTCCTATTCTAAGTGGAAAGAACCTACTCGCATTTACGGTCAATACCCCTCATAATTTTGTAAACCTCTATCAAATCTCCCCTCATTCTTCTACGCTTCAAGGAATAAAGTCCTAACCTGTTCAATCTTTCCCTGTAACTCAACTCCTGAAGACCTGGCAACATCCTAGTAAATCTCTGCACTCTTTCAATCTCTCCAACCTCTCCATGGATACCTCATGTCTGAACTTTCTGAACTAACCTCCCATGTGGGACCTTGTCAAAGGCCTTACTAAAGTTCATGTAGACAACATCCACAGCTTTTCCTTCACCTACTTTGTTGGTAACCTCCTCGAAAACTCTTCAAGATTCATTAAACATGATCTACCATGCACAAAGCCATACTGACTATCCTTAATCAGCCATTGGCTGTCCAAATACTTGTAAATCTGATCTCTCTGAACATCTGACAATAATTTACATACTACTGATGTCAGGCTCACTGGCCTGTAATTACCTGGTTTACTATTGGAGCCTTTTTTAAACAATGGAATAACAAGAGCTACCCTCCAATCCTCCGGCACTGCACCCGTGGCTGAGGACATTTTAAATATTTCTGTCAGGCCCCTGCAATTTCTACTCTAGTCTCTCTCAAGGTCCGAGAAGACTCAAGGTCAAGTCAGGCCCGGGGGATTTATCTACCTTTATGCGCTGTAAGGCAGCAAGCACCTCCTCCTCTTTAATCTACAAATGTTCCATGACACTACTGCTTGTTTCCCTTCCTTCCATATACACTATGCCAGTTTCCTGAGTAAATACCGATGCAAAAAAACTGTTTAAGATCTCCCCCATCTCGTGAGGCTCCACACATAGACGACCACTCTGATCTTCTAGTGGACCAATTTTGTCCCTTACTATCCTTTTACGCTTAATATACTTGTAAAAACCCTTCAGGTTTTCCTTCACATTATCTGCCAAAGCCACCTCATGTCTTTTTTTTCCTTCCTGATTTACTTCTTTCGTATTTTCTTACGTTTTCTATACTCTTCAAGTAACTCATTTGCTCTTTGTTGCCTATACCTGCTGTACACTTCTCTCTTTTTCTTAACCAGATCGCCAATATCCCTTGAAAACCAAGGTTCCCTATGCCTGTTAACTTTGTCTTTAATCCTGGCAGGAAAATGCAAACTCTGCACCCTCAAAATTTCACATTTGGAGGCCTTCCACTTACTGAACACATCCTTGTCAGGAAAAAAAAAAATTACCCCAATCCACTCTTCCTAAATCTTTTTTCATTTCCACAAAATTAGCCCTTCTGCTATTTAGAACCTCAACTCGAGGACCAGACCCATCCTTATCCAGAATTAACTTGAAACTGATGACATTATGGTCACTGGACCCAAAATGTTCGCCTACACATACTTCTGTCACCTGACTGTCTGGTTTCCTAATAGGAGATCGAGTATTGCATCCTCTCTCGTAGGTACCTCTAAATATTGATTTAGAAAAAAATCCTGAAAACATTTGACAAACTCCAAGCCATCTAGCCCTATTACAGTTTGGGAGTCCCAGTCAATATGTGGAAAGTTAAAACCCCCTATTACAACTTCCTGTTTCTTACATCGGTCTGCTATCTTTATACAGGTTTGCTCCTCCAATTCTCTCTGACTATTGGGCGGTCTATAATACACCCCTATTAGTGTGGTCACAACTTTCCCGTTCCTCAGCTACACCCATATGGCCTCTGTAGACAAGCCCTCCGGTCTGTCCTGTCTACGCACAGCTGTGATATTTTCCCTGACTAGTAATGCCACTCCACCCCCTTTCATCCCTCCCCCTCTATCACGTCTGAAACAATGAATATTTCTATCATGTATAAACCTTATGTGGGAGGTTATCTTTTTGTATCAATGTATTAAAAATAAATTATAAATTCTGCCAATGAGAATTACAAATTCTCTTACTAAATGATTCATATTCAAAATGGTATCCAACAAATCAGATTCTTGCATATATGGAAACTTAGATAATTATGTTTCTAAAAAATGTCAAACCTGAAGATATTGCAGTAAGTGTGTATGAGAGAGAGAATATTTGCTAATTAACTCTTCAAAAGTCATCAATCGACCATCACAAAATAAAGGAAAATAAAAATAAATAAAAGCAAAAAACAGATCCCTTAATCACTAAAATTTAAACAACATTGGGAGAGAGAACTTAATATGACCTTTGTTAATGAAGATGGTCAATTCTGCTTTAATATGTGCCAATCAGTGTTTAATTCAATTTAAAATTGTTCACTGTTACTATTTAACAAAGGAGAGACTATCCAAAATATGTCCTAACATAGACAATTATTGCTATAGGTGTAAAACTGAAGTAGCCACTTTTTCACATATGTTCTGGTCATGTTCTTCATCAAAATCTTCTTGGAAATCTTTATTTTCTACAATTTCTAAAGCTCTGAAAATTAATTTACAACCTAATGTACAAACCTTTGATTTCTGTCTATACATGCAGTCCTCGCATGACCTTTATCCTCCTCCACCTCACTATCTGCTCTAACACTCTGGTTCCCCTCCCTCTGCAAATCTTTTTTACCCCCTCCCCCGAGCAGCACTGGCAAATCTACCCGCAAGAATGTTAGTCCCCCTCCAGTTCAGGGGCAAACCGTCCCGTCGGAACAGGCCCCACCTTCCCGGGAACAAAGCCCAATTGGCCAGAAACATGAAGCCCTCCCTCCTGCACCATCTCCTTAGCCACGTATTTAGCTGCGCTCTCCGCACATTTATATTTACAGGGACTTTACTCCGGACGCCGGTCCCGGGACCAGACCCGTTTACAGACCCGGAGCGGAACCGGAGCAGATTCTCAGCCACTGGTTTTCATCCCAGGTCGCGAAGAAAGGATAAAGTTTCCCCGTGAATTTATTCCCAGTGAAGGTGTGGAGATGGGACTTGGTCTCCGCGTTGTAAAATGAAACTGTCCCGGACTCGTAACTGAGATAAACTCCCACCCTCCCGGGGATGGGACCGGCAGGGTGACGGGACTCGGGGGAGGTGAGAACACGGTACACGTCATAATACCGATGTAACACGTCACCATCCCGCCTGATGACCCAGAATCCGGTCTCCGGTCTCAGACTGAACAATCCCTTCCTCTTCACAGACTCTGCGGCGACTCCCAGACACCAGTCCCGATTCCCCATCACCTCCACCTCCCAGTAATGTCTCCCCGAAGTGAATCCCTCCGATCCCAGCACACATTCCCAGTCTGTGAATCTCTTCCCGGTGTCAGGGCGATCCCTCCGGGTCCCGGTCCGTCTCACACTCTTCCGATCCTCAGACACCTCGAGATACTGATTCGCCGTTTCCACATCCAGGGTGACAGAGACTGGGGGGAGAAGCAGAGAATTAGAGAGTCCCCGGGGATCGGGGGGAGACTCGGGCAGCGCGGCCCCGGGACCGACGGAAAGTCCGCTGGGCCTCAGGCGCGGTCGGGTGGCCGACTCGAACCTTTCCCGTGGTTTGCCCCAACGAAAGCAGATGGACAACTAATGTCTCCCCAAGGGTTTTCCGCTGGATGGAGAGCAGAGAGACCCCTGGCCTTTGACTCCTCCGACAGGGGAAACATCCTCCCTCACTCCTGCCTGTTGACCCCTGAAAGAATTTTGTGTTTCCCTGAGATCTGCTCCAGTTCTTCTAAACAGGGAACAGAGAACATAGAACAGTACAGCACAGGAACAGGCCCGTCATACAATGTTCACATTCATTTGTGAGTGTGAAGTTGGGCAGTGTGATGGTTTGAGACAGTAAAGGAGGTGATAATGGGAAACAGTAAGGGAGAGATGAATGGCAGATTGAACCAGGAGGGGGAGGGGTGGAAACCCCGTGGGTGAACTGTGTGTGTAGACGTAATGAGAAGCTAGAGGGGGCAAAGATGGCAGATGGGGATGACTTTGTCCCCTTTCCCAGAACCCCATCCCCCGCAGCCCCTCATTAGGACAGGGGATGAATTTGCAGGAACCCTTCAGCAACACAGGTCCTGATGAAGTGTTTCAGTCTTAACCATCGACTGTTTACTCTTTTCCATAGAAAGTTCCCTGCCTGCTGTTCCCCCAACAATTTGTGTGTGTTACTCTGCTTTAAATATACTCAATTATTTGGCCTCCACAGCTGCCTGTGGCAGATTCACTATCCTGTGGATAAAGGAATTCCTCCTCATCTCTGTCCTAAATGGACATCCCTAAAGACGGAGGCTGTGCTTACCATTCTCGACCCACCCACATCCTCCCAACATCAACTCTCTCCAGACAGGTGTCAGAGAATTCTGACGAGACCCTTCATCAGGACCTGTGTAACTTGGATTACCAGCATCTGCAGAGTTTCTCATGTTTGATTTTTAAAGCAGAAGTTAATAAGTAAACTTCTTGATTGGTCAGTGTCTCCAATGTTATGGGGAGGAGGCGGGAGAATAGGGTTGATGGAGATAATAAATCAGACATTCCTCTAAACTCCCGTGAGTACAGGCCCAGAACCATCAGACAGTCCTCATATGTTAATTCTTTCATTCCCGGAATCATTCTTGTGAATCTTCTGGACCCTCTCCAATGCCAGTACGTTTTCCAATAGAAGGGACCCAAAACTGCTCACAATACTCCAAGTGTGGTCTGACCAATGCCTTATAAAACCTCAGAATTACATCTTTGTTCTTGTATTCTAATCCTCTCGAAATGAAAGCAAACATTGAGTTTGCCAATCTTACCACTGACACAAACTGCAAGTTAACCTTCAGGGAATCCTGCACAAGGACACCCATGTCCCTTTGCACCTCTGATTTTTGAATTTTGCCCTGTTTACAGAATTGTCTCTGCTTTTATTCCTTCGACCAAAGTCGTACCTGCCTAAGTTTGTACCTGCCAAACTCTACCTGTGCTACAAGATCCTCATTCTGTATACTGGTGCATTCAAATAAGACCATAAGACAAAGCAGCAGAAGCCGGCCATTCGGCCCTTCGAATCTGCTCCGACATTTTATCATGAGCTGATCAATTCTCCCATTTTGTCCCACTCCCCCACCTTCTCACCATGACCTTTGATGCCCTGGCTACTCACATACCTATCAATCTCTGTGTTAAATACACCCAATGACCTGGCCTCTACTGCCACAAGAAATTCACAGATTCACCACCCTCTGGCTAAAAAAAATTCTTCACATCTCCGTTCTGAATGGTCGCCCTTCAATCCTTAAGTCATGTCCTCTCGTACTAAACTCCCCCACCATGGGAAACAACTTTGCCACAACCACTCTATCCATGCATTTTAACATTCGAAATATTTCTGTGAAGTTCCCCCTCATTCTTCTAAACTCCAAGGAGTACAGTCCAAGAACGGTCAAATGTTTTTCATATGTTAACCCTCTCATTCCCGGAATCATTCTAGTGAATCTTCTCTGAACCCTCTCCAATGTCAGAACATCCTTTCTTAAATAAGGAGCCCAAAACTGCACACAGTATTCCAAGTGAGGTCTTACCAGTGCCTTATACAGCCTCAACATCACATCCTGCTCCTATACTCTATTCCTCTAGAAATGAATGCCAACATTGCATTCGCCTTCTTCACCACCGACTCAACCTGGAGGTTAACCTTAAGGGTATCCTGCATGAGCACTCCCAAGTCCCATTGCATCTGTTCCGAATGTGCAAAAACTCTCACGGGCCGAAGGGTACAAATTCATCCCCTCCTTCTTGAGAATCGCAAGATGGCTTTTAATTCGGGTCTGGGACCCAGGAAATGAGAGAGAATCCTCAAGGTTTTTGCAATGGGTCCTGGCCTCTCAGCAAGACAAAGCCACGAATAACGGCCATTGTCTCTTGGAGACGGAATTATGTATTGAGTACTGTACTATTCATTGAAGCCCTCAGGGAATGACCGGAGTGGGCTGATTGAGGGATTGCATCATCCCAACCTGATTGACATCTGAGACCCCGTGAGTAAGGATAAAAGCGGGTCTGGGAAACAACCCCTTGAGACGCTCCAGGAGAAATGTTAGAAATCCCGTGACAGCGTTTAATAGCGACAGCCGGTGGAGGGCTCGCGTGCGTCCTTTCCCGTTGCCTGGGATTGGGGCCTTACCACGGAAGAACGGCTTCACTAAAGAAGAGGCCACCAACGAAATTTCGAAGGATCGACATCATAAAAAGGAAAAGCTGGCAAGTTTCTAAAAACTCTCTCTTGACTCCAACCAAATGCTGAAGCCTGCATGAACTGAGTGACTTTTATATTTCCATCGGACAATACATTATCCCCTAGACAACGATAGTTATTTCTTATTGATTATTATTATACCCGCACTTTTAGATTTAGTATTGACGATGTATATTATCTGTATGTTTGCATTGATATTATTTTTGTGTATTTTTACCAATAAATACTGTTAAAAATAGTACCATCAGACTTCAACCGACCTCTCTATCTTTGCTGGTAAGTGACCCAGTTACGGTGTTCGTAACACATCTCAGAATTTTGAATTCTCTCTCCATTTAAATAATAGTCAGCCCATTTATTTCTTCAACCAACGTGCATGACCATACACTTTTCAACATTGTATTTCATTTGCCACTTCTTTGACCATTCTCCTAATCTATCCAAGTCTCTCTGCAGACTCTCTGTTTCCTCAGCACTACCGTCCCCTCCACCTATCTTCGTATCATCAACAAACTTAGCCACAAAGCCATCTATTCCATAATCCAAATCGTTGATATACAACGTAAAAAGAAACGGCCCCAACAAGGACCCCTGTGGAACACCACTGGTAACCGGCAGACAACCAGAATGGGATCCTTTATTCCCACTCTCTGTTTCCTGCCAATCCGCCAACGATCTATCCACATATGTAAATTTCCCGTAATTCCATGGGCTCTTATCTTGTTTGTCAGGCAGGATTTTCCTTTAAGGAAACCATGCTGAGTTTGGCCTATCTTGTCATATGACTCCGTAACCTCATCCTTGACAATTGACTCCAGAAATCTCCCAACCATTTCTCAAGCTAACAGGTCTATAATTTACATTTTGCTTCCTTGCCCCTTTCTTAAATACCAGAGTGGCATTTACAATCTTCCACTCCTCCGGAACCATGCCAGAATCTACTGACTTTTGAAAGATCATTGCTAATGCCTCCGCGATCTCCACAGCTACTTCCTTCAAAACACAAGGGTGCATTCCATCTGGTCCTGGAGATTTATCTACCCTTAGACTATTCAGCTTCCTCAGTACTTTCTCTGTCGTAATTGTGACTGCGCACGCTTCTCTTCCCTGACACCCTTGAGTGTCCGGTATACTGCTGATATCTTCCTCAGTGAGGACTGATGCAAGTACTCGTTCAGTTCCTCAGCCATCTCCTTATCTCCCATTACAATTTCTCCAGCATCATTTTCTATCGGTGCTTTCTCCACTCTCACCCGTTTTTTACTCTTTATATATTTGAAAAAGCTTTAAGTATCTTCTTTGATATTATTTGCTAGCTTCCTTTTATAGATCATCTTTTCCCTCTTAATGGCCATCGTAGTTTCCTTTTGTAAGCTTTTAAAAACTTCCCAATCCTCTGTCTTCCCACTAATTTTTGTTTCCTTGAATGCCCTCTCCTTTGCTTTTACTTTGGCTTTCACTTCTCTTGTCAGCCACAGTCGCATCCTTTGTCCATTCGAAAATTTCTTCTTTTTTGGAATATATCTGTGTTGCACCTTCCTCACTTCTCGCATAAACTCCAGCCACTGCTGCTCTGCCGTCCTCCCGCTAGTGTCCCTTTCCAGTCAAATTTGGCCAGTTCCTCTCTCGTGCCACTGTAATTTCCTTTACTCCACTGAAATACCGACACATCGGATTTCAGCTTCTCTTTCTCAAATTTCACAGTGAACTCAATCATGTTACAATCACTGTCTCCTAACGGTTCCTTCACCTCAATCTCTCTAATCACCTCTGGTTCATTACACAATATCCAATCCAGTACCTCTGATCCCCTAGTGGGCTCAACAACAGGCTGTTATGAAAAGCCATCTCGTAGACATTCTACTAATTCTCTCTCTTGAGATACAGTGTCGACCTGATTTTCCCAATCCACTCGCATGTTAAAATCCCCCACAATTATCATAACACTGCCCTTCTGGCAAGACTTTTCTATTTCCTGTTGTAATTTGTAGTCCACCTCACTGCAGCTGTTAGGAGGCCAGTAGATAACTGCCATCAGGGTCCTTTTACCCCTGCTATTTCTTAGCTCAACCCAGAAAGATTCTGCACCTTCCGATCCTATGTCACCTCTTTCTAATGATTTAATATCATTTCTTGCCAATAAAACCACGCCACCCCCTCTGCCTACCTGCCTATCCTTCCGATACACCGTGTATCCTTGGACGTTCAGCTCTCAGAGACATGCATCCTTTAGCCACGTCTCAGTGATGGCCACAAAATTATACTTGCCAATCTGTAGCTGTACGACAAGATCATCCACTTTATTCCTTATGCTGTGTGTATTTAAGTATAACACCTTAAGTCCAGTATTTGGTACTCTTTGTTTTGATTGCACTGCAACTCATCCCAATGGCTGCAAATTTGCTCCATCACCTGCCTGTCCTTCCTGACATCTTTCCTACTCACGATCTTAGATTTATTTCTGTTTTCCCCCTCTTCCACTTTACCATTCCGGTTTACCATCCCCCTGCCAAATTAGTTTAAACCCTCCCTAACAGCTCTATTAAACATTCCCGCTATGGTTCAGGTGTAACCCGTCCTTTTTGAACAGGTAATACTTCCCCCAGAAGAGATCCCAATGATCCAAGAATCTGAAGCCCTGCCCTCTGCACCAGTCTCTCAGCCACGCATTCATCAGCCTGATCCTACTATTCTTGCCCTCGCTAGCAATTGGCACAGGTAGCAATCCTGAGATTACTACCCTGGAGGTCCTGCTTCTCAGCTTCATTCCTAACTCCTGGAAATCTCTCTTCAGGACCTCCTCCCTTTTCCTCTCTATGTCATTGGTACCAACATGTACCAAGACAGCTGGCTGCTCGCCCTCTCCCTTCAGGATATTCTGGACCCGATCCGAGACATCCCATACCCTGGCACCTGGGAGGCAGCACACCATGCGGGTATCTCTACCAGGCTCACAGAATCTCCAGTCTGTTCCCCTGACTATGGAATCCCCTCTGACTACCGCATTCCTCTTCCCCTCCTTCCCTCCTGCACAACAGCGCCAGGCTCAGTGCCAGAGAACCGGTCACCGTGGCCGTCCCCTGTCAGGTCATCCCCCTCAACAGCATCCGAAACGATATACTTGTTGCTGAGGGGGGCAGCCACAGGGGTTCTCTCAACTATCCGGGGATTTCCCTTCCCTCTCCTGACAGTCACCCAGTTTTCTGACCCCTGTAGCCTAGGGATGACTACCTCCCTGTAGCTCCTGTCTATCACCTCTTCATTTTCTCTAATAAGCAGTAGGTCATCAAGCTGCAGCTCCAGATCCCTAACACGGTCTCCGAGGAGCTGAATCTCGGTTCACCTGGTGCAGATGTGGCTATCAGGGAGGCTGGAGGTCTCCCAGGATTCCCACATCTGACACCCTGAACAAAGCACTAACCCTGCAGACATGCTACCTAATTCTACAGGAATGAAACAAAGAAAGATAGGTCAACTCACCCACTTACTTCGCCAAGTACACAAACTTTTTAAACCGTTAGCTAATGTGCCCTGCTGTTCCCCCGTCCGTCCAGGCCGATTTGCCAAGGGGAGAAAAAGAGTCGGTTCCTCACTCTCGCCTCTTCACGTTACCGCCTAAGCCCGTTGAGCCAAAGCCCTACACTCTGCTGCCACCCACTCCGCTGCCCGCTGTATAGGGTGGTCATCTTTTTAAACTCTCCGCGCTGTCCTGCGCAGTCTCGCCGTTCTTGTACGCGAAGTTTTTTACAGAACTGCCTTCCTTCAGAATTTAGCTCCCACGCCGCCCTTCTTGTCCCAATCTAAAAAAACACCTTCAGTCCTGTATTCATCAGCCTGTTCCACACTGTCCACATGAAATTCAGCAAGGCCTTTGATGTCGATGACAGACCACACTTGGAGCATTGTCTGCATTTCCGGTCCCCGAATATGGGGAGGATGTCATTACACTGGACAGGAGGCTTCAGGAGGATGTTACCAGGACTGGGGGCTTGGGTTAAAAGCAGAGAGTGGATAAGCTTGGGCTATTCAGCTGTAGTGTCGGATGTTCAGGTATGACCCCTTATCAAGGTAAATAATTCATAAGGAGCTTAAATAACGTTTCTTTTTCCAAGAAATGTGAGTACAGAACCAGAGGCCTCAGATTGAATGTGAGACGGGAAATTTTTCTGAGTGGTCTATCGGGTAACATTCTCATAGAGAGGGAGGTTGGTAAATGGAATTTGCCCTCAGACGCTGTAGAAACAGGTAAAAATAAAATATTTTAAAATAAATTTGGGCCGGTACACAGATGGGAAATGGTTAGAGGGATGGGGGGGGGGGGGGGGGGCAAACACACACAAATGGGCCGTGCTCAAGAAGACATCTTAGTCTTGCAGATTGATGAAGTGAACCGTGAGTTCAACTTCCGTCAAACCTTCCCAGATCATCCTCCTGAGGAATCTCACCCCGGAGTCTGTCTGTGAAGTGTTGATGTGACGTCACGTCAGAAGGCAGCTCAGTGCCACAGAACAGACAGACTGGGTAAGGACGGCAGATTTCAATCCTGAATGAGAATTTGTGCCTATTTCTGTGGCTGTGTGTCACACTTGATTGAGTAGTTTAAATGAATAAATGAGTGTCTCTGAAGAGATTGGTTTCCAGGTTACTGAGGGAAATAACAACGTACATTGCTGAGGCTCTGACTACAATCTGCCAGTCCTTCCTGTGTATGTGTGTGAGGGAGCTTTGCCAGGCCGGTTATGCTGTGTGTGCTTCTCCCGAGATGAAATCTTGACCCATGTCAATGCTTGTTGGTGTGTCCGAGCTCATTCTCACAATGCTTCAATGTAGTGGTCTGATCACCATAAGACATAGGAGCAGAATTAGGCCATTTGCCTATCGAGTCTGCTCTGCCATTCAATCATGGCTGTTCCTTTTTTTCCCTCCTCAGCCGCACTCCCTGGTCTTCTCCCCATAACCTTTGATGCTGTGTCCAATCTAGAACCTATCAAGCTCTGCCTTAAATACACACAACAAGTTCCACAAATTCACCAGCCGCTGGCTCAAATTTTTTCGCATCTGTTTTAAATAGACCCCCCTCTATCTTGAGGTAGTGCCCTCTTGTCCTAAACTCCACCACCATGGGAAACATCCTTTCCACATCTACTCTGTCTGGGCCTTTCAACATTCGAAAGGTTTCAATAAGATACCCTCCCCATCTTTCTAAATTCCAGCGAGTACAGACACAGAGCTATCAAACGTTCCTCTTATGATAACCCTTTCATTCCTGGAATCATCCTTATGAAATTAACCTTCTGCAATGCCAGCACATCTTTTCTTAGATGAGGAGTCCAAAATTGTTCACAATACTCAAGGTGAGGCTTCACCAGTGCCTTATAAAGCCTCAGCATCACATCCCTGCTCTTGGATTGAATGCTATTCTGAATCACAGATTAAAAGCCAGGAGCAACAGGCTCTGGGACAGCTTCTTCAACCAGGCCATCAGACTGATTAACTCATGCTGACACAACTGAATTTCTATGTTATATAAACCAGCCTGTTGTACATATTATTCATCATAAATTACTATAAATTGCACATTGCACATTTAGGCGGAGATGTACCATAAAGATTTTTAATCCTCATGTATATGAAGGATGTAAGTAATAAAGTCAATTGAATTCAAATCAATTTCTTGTTTATTTTATTCATCCTAATCATTCTTTCAGTTCCTCTCTGTAGATATTTAAAAGCTTCCCAATCCTCCGTCTTCCTGCTAATTTTTGTTTAGTTGTATGCCCTCTCTTTTGCCTTTACATTAACTTGTCTTCCCTTGTCTGCCACGGATTTACTATTTTGCCATTTGAGTATTTATTTTTGGAATACATCTATCCTTCACCTTCCTCATTTTCCCAGAAACTGACACAATTTCTGCTCTGCTCTCATCCCTGCCAGCATCTCCTTCCAATTTGCTTTGGCCAACTTCTCTCTCAGACCACTGTAATTTATTTTACTTCTCTGAAATACTACAATGTCAGGCTTTACTTTCTCCTCATCAAATTTCAAGTTGAACTCAGCATGTTGTGAGCACTGCTTCCTAAGGTTTCTTTTAACTACTCTCCTCTGGTTAAATACATAACACCCAATCCAGTAGAGCTGTTCCCTGAGTAGGCTCAACGACAAACTGCTCTAGAAAGCCATCACATTGCATTCAACAAACTCACTCTCTTGAGATCCTTTACCAACCTGATTTTCCCAATTGACCTGCATGTTGAAATCTCCCATGATTATCATAACATTATTCTTTTCATCAGCCTTTTCTATTTCCAGTTGTAATCTGTGGGCCCCAACCCACTGACTGTTGGGAGGCCTGTATATGACTGGTGTCAGTGTCATTTTTACTTTTGCAGTTCCTTACCTCAACCCACAAGGATTCAACATCTTCCAATCCTATGTCACATCTTGCTGCTGATTTACCAGCAGAGCCACACCACCCCATCAGCCTTCCTTCCTTCCTCCGATACATTGTGTAACCTTGGACATTCAGCTCCCAACTACAACCATCCTTCAGCCACGTTTCCGTGATGGCCACAACATCACACCTGACAATCGGTAATAGTGCAACAAGATCATCCACCTTATTTCTCATACTCCATGCATTGAGATATAACACTTTGTGTACTGTATCTGCTACCCTTTTTAATTCTGCATCACTAATGCACTGATACTCACCTTGCTGGCTGTAATTTTCTCCTCGCATCTGTCCGCCATATCTGACAGTCTGACTGCACGCTATCTTTGCATTTTACCATCAGTCCTCTCCCTTCACTCCAGTTCCCGAGCACCCCCACCCCCACCAAATTAGTTTAAATCCTACCCAACAGCTCTATGAAACCTCTCTCACCGAGAATATTGTTCTCCCTCGGGTCGAGGTGCAACCCATCCCTTCTGAGCAGGTCATTCCTCCACCAGAAGAGATCCCGATGATCCAAGAATCTGAATCCTTGTCCCCAGCCCCATCTTCTCAGCCATGTTTATCTGCCAATTGTCCTGTTTCTACCCTCACCAGCACGTGGCACAGGCAGCAATCCAGAAATTACAAGCCTGGGGGTACTGCTTCTGAGCTTTCTACCAAGCTCTCCAAATTCTTTTCAGGACCTCTTTGTTTTTACTTCCTATGTAATTGGTCCCAAAATGCAACAAGTTATCTGGCTGTTTTCCCTCCCTCTCTAAATGCTGCAGACACGATCGGAGACATCCCTGACCCTGGCACCTAGGAGGCAACATACCATTCGGGTGTGCAATTCACGTCCATACCATCTCCTGTCTGTCTGTCTCCTGACAATTGAGTCCCCTGTCACTACTGCTCCCCTCTTCTCCCTCTAACAACAGTGAGAGATGCTGATCCGGAAGGGGGAAGACCTGCGTCAGTCAGAGTCTGCACTCACAGCGCACGAAGGACTTGTGTATTTTCCTGACAATCCCGGTCACCACACTGATACCCGCTTTTATTCCCTACAATATCATCAAAACAGTATTAACTTCCCAGCTCCTGTGGTAGATTCAAACTCATGTCCTGGTGTGTTAGTGCAGTGTGCCTGGGATCAGGACACAGTGGTTCATCTGACAGTCCCGTGTATTGGTTGTATTGTGACCCTGTGCTGGTGTGTCCAGGGGTCTGACATCTCCAGCTGACCATGTGACAGTGATGCCTCCCAGTGGGTGGGGTTGATGTGGAATAAACTTCAGTTCCCCTTCAGTCCATTATCACAGCCAATCCTTGCTTCAGCTTATAAATTAATTGTGTTTCATGAATAAGTAAAAATGAATCTTTGTAAGTTTTACCTCGGTTAATGGCATCAAGTGTTTCTCTCAGCACTGTGTTCAACAAATAGAAGCAATCGAATTTTTCAACCGGTAGGGCCTCATCTGTCACTGACAATTCCTGGACATCGTCACTGATTCTGTAAATATTAAACTGCTGGTGATAAACTGGAATTTTGAAGTATTTTACAAATCCATACAGGGTTTCAGTAAAGAGCATGTCCTACCTCCTGTTTCGATGAGCTTCCTCCTGAAATAAATAAAAGCACAAATCTGATTAGACTTGGACTTAATGTCCACATCATGAATTTCATCCAAATCATTACAAGATGTTGAAAATTCCCACTCCCACAGTCACAAACACACACCAGGAATACAGAACCACGGGGTAAATTACAGGGAAAGTTGCTGAAAGTTAGACCATTACTGAGAGGACGGACTCACAGTTGGCTGTGCTCGGGTGCTTCCAGAGGCTGCATCGGGAAGTTTTGCCACGTTGGAGGTTTCTTCCTTCTGCCATCTGCGTGAGATGATGGGCTATCTGGGACTTTGAGACTTTTTTTTTACCGTGCCCATGGTCTGCTCTTATCAAATTATGGTATTGCTTTGCACTGTTGTAACTGTATGTTATAATTATGTGGTTTTTTTTGGTCAGTTAGTCTTGGTCTGTCTTGTGTTTATGTGATATCATACTGGAGGAACATTGAATTTCCCCTTGGGGATGAATAAAGTATCTATCTATCTATCTATCTATCTATCTATCTATCTGACAGGAAAGACAGGACAGGCTGTGCATTACCATCTGGATATGACGTCAGGCAGATAGGATGGAGGAATTTAAGATCAGTGATGTATGTGATTGTGTGCGGGTGGAGGAAGTACCTCATTATGGCAAACTCGAGAGGACACAGGTGCTTGGAAGTAGTACGGAGGAGATGTTGGGTAAGTGTTTTGGAATGGGTGGAATGAGCTGCCGGCAACGACGGTGGAGGTGGATGCGATAGGGTCTTTCACAAGACTCTTACATAGGTACATGGAGCTTAGAAAAATAGAGAGCTATGGCTTACTCGGTAATTTCTAAAGTGAGTAGATGTTTGGCACAGAACTGTGGGCCAAAGAGACTGTATTGTGCTGTAGGTTTTTTTTGTTTCTATGTTTCTATTTATGGGGAGACCTTCAGTCAAAAATAAAATGCCAGGTGGTTTTTAATAAATCCCACAAGAAATTTAGTGAAGAGGATGTGGAACTCAGTGCCACAGGAGTGGATGAAATGGAACAGCAGAGATTGAATGTAATGGGGAGGCTGGATAAACACGTGAGGGGCCAGAGATTTCGGGGCACTGTTGCTGGGTGCGGTGAGTAGGTGGCAGGAGGATTTTGACAGAGGGGAAACTGATAGAAGATGGACCAAATGGCCTGCTCATGACAGAGAATGGGACACAATCCCATGTAAAACTAATTCGAAAAAGTAGAGACAGTGAACGTTTCTGTAATCTGATGGAAACCGGATATGGAGGATAAGTCTGATGTGTGGGTCACATTCTTTGTTCTCACTAATTGACAGAGAGACCCTCACACCCACCGCACCAGACATACTCACAGCCTGTGACTGGAACTGGGTGTTAATGGGAGTATTAAAGTATATTTAATGTAGTAATTAAGGACACAATCAGCAGCTCTGTGTTATGATCAGAGTAAATCATTTCAGAAAAGATTACATTCTGTCCTGGGATGTACAGAAGTTGTGGAAGTCCAGTTTTGGGGAAACAACAGCCCTGAATATTTGCATCAATTGTCTGGTGAGAAACAGTTTACTGCCATTTGTAAATGCTGTGTGTAGGAGCAACACGTCAGTTTTCTGTCTGCGTTGTATTCTGTGTTAGGTGTTTATTACGATAACCAGTCACGTGAGTGGGGACGTGGTAAAAGCGAAGGGAATAAGTTACGTATTCATTCTTTGTTCTGGGCTGTTTTGACCCTGGGACTGGTAGATGTCATATCTTTTGTTGACCGATTCACTGCAGTTTAATTTACGATGAATTATGCTGAAATTTCATCATTTAAATATTGTATGTTGCCGATAAAGGATCGAATATCTATCTCCGATATTTAGAACGTCATTAGCGAAGTGATTGGAGGTTCGTCATGCAAGGAGAACACTCTGTGTGAGGTCACCAGCAGCGGAAATTGATTTGGTAGAATTGGCCGCTGTGCTGTGTTTATTTCAAATATACCACTGTTCATTTAGTTCAATTTGACAGAAATAAATTGAAATGTAATTCCTCACCTTGAGAAACATCACACTGTCTTTTTGATCCATCTGTTCCTTTAACTTAGTGATTTCCTCTTGAATAATCCTTATATTCTCTTGAATCTTAAGAAGATTTTTCTCCATTGGATTGAGAATCCTCTTCTCTTCTTCCCTGAGATCCCTGAGTAAGCTCTGCTCTTTCTCAGTGATAATCTGGCGCAGTTCAGCAAACTGGGATGTGATGTGGGTCTGAACGCTGTGTGACTGTTTCTGTCGAATGAAAGGTGAAGATTAGTTTACTGCATTGCTGTGTTGTATTTCCTTATGACATTAAAGTGACCATTCAGTCCATTCAGGTCCATACTACTTCTGAGACATTCCCGTCAACCCCTTTCCCTCACATTTTCCTGAAACCTATTCTCCCTCAATGACCGATTAACTCCCACCTGATTCACATACACCCTCCACCACCTTCACAGGGTTAATTGTAGTTAACCATTCATCCAGTATGTCCTTGGGATGTGTCTGAAACTGTCATGGCCACAGGGAGAACATGCAAACTCCACACAGACAGCAGCAGAGGTCAGGATCGGACCCAGGTCACTGGAGCTGCGATACTCGGCTATTCTGCATTAAATGGAGCAAAACTCGACAGTAATATCAGAAATTCCGCTCAGGAAGCCTCACCTGAACTCCGGAAATCTTCTCTTTCTGTTGCTGCTCCTTTTCCTGGAAGTCTGATTTTTTTTTTGTGAGAGTGTCTAAGGAAGATTTTAGCTGATCCTGGACGTCAGAGAGTGAAGGAAATAGAAACAAAGATGCATCAAAAGAAACAGGTGATCAAACCCGATTATCACACAAAATGCCGGAGGAACTCAGTGAGTCAGGCAGCATCTACTCAGGGGAAATAAACAGTCGGTGTTTCGGGATGAGACCCTTTATTAGGACTGGGAAGGAATGGGACAGAAGCCAGAATATAAAGGTTGGGGATGAGAACCAGCTGACAGGTGACGGGTGAGACAACGTGAGGGGGAACGTGGGGGAGGGTGATGAAGTGAGAAGCTGGGAGGGGACAGGTGGAAGAGGTAAAGAGTTGGAGAAGAAGGAATCTAATACGAGAGGACAATCGACCATGGAAGAAACGGGAGGAACCGGGCTGTTTGCGGCCCTGAATGGTGACGAGGGAGGAGGTTGGGAGTCAGGTGTAGCACTTGTCCCGTTTGCAGGTGTCAGTGCCAGGAGGGAGATCAGTGGGGAGGAGAGAGTGGATCAGGGCGATACAGTACGTGGACCGCGATCCGAAAAGAGAGCGGAGAGTTGCAGGGTGCGGAGTTGGGCTGTGGGGCGGAGAGATGCTAGAATCCCGTTGGAGATGGTGGAAGTTGCAGAGAATGATGTGTTAGTTATGTAGGCTCGTGTAATGGTACGTAGGAGAAAGGAAATGTGTTAAGTATTAAATTAATGTTAGTTTTACCGTGTAGATTTTAACAGCTTCTTTAATCGGCTTGAAGCGGTGCTCTCTGTGTTCCTGCGCCACTGCACAGATCACACAGATCAGTGTCTTGTCCGTTTCACAAAACAGCTTCAGTTCTTCCTCATGTTCCTCGCAGTGACGTTTACTTTCCTTCCCTTTCGGGTTCAGGTTTAGATTTCGAAATTTTTCTGCCAGATTTGCTAAGGCCCGATTCACCCTGAGGGTGCGGTCAGCAAACTCCTCTCTACATTCCGGGCAGGAGTTTCTCTCCTCCCTTTCCCAACACTGTGTGATACAAGAGCGACAGAAGTTGTGTCCGCACTCCAGTGTAACGGGATCGGTGAAGAAATCCAGGCAGACGGGACAAATCACCTCCTCGCTCAAACTCTCGGTCTCTCCTTTCGAAGCCATGTTAACTCCCGTCACTTCCTGATTCAGAATGCTTTCACTTTCCGGGAGCTGCTGATCCCCTGCAGTACCGCGATTGTCCACTACGCGCGCTGCAGTCTCAGGGAGTGAACATTCTGCTGCTGGATGTGTTCAGTGGAAATTCTGGCCATTTCTATTTTTAGTGTGGGATCAAAAACACATTAAACAGGCAACAGATAAGAAAACGCGGCCATGGACTGTCTAAGCCCGGCTACGAGCGGAGGAGGGTTGGCCATATGGCCAGCAACCCCATCTCTTAAAAACCTAGAGCGACAAAAACGTCAGCTGAATCTCCAAAGGCCTCATCCCTGCGGTCGGGAGGACCTTCCCCTGGAAGCCGATTGAAGTCCTGCGCTGAAAGGAGAAGCCATGTGCCTCCCTGGGGTGGTTCACTACTACAATAACTGTGAGGCTTCCTCAGCCAACCCGGCCACTCCCTGTCCAGTGTAGAGGATCCCTGTAGTCCCAATGGTGTCCCTGTAGACTGGAATGTGCCAGTCGGCAGCATTCCTGTATGACAGGGTTTCCCAAACTTTTTTTTAATGCCAAAGACCAATACCAGTAACAGTGGATCCCAGGTTGGGAACCCCTGCTCTCCGGACATCTCGGTGTGATGGCAGGCCAATAAGTTTCGAGCGTCTTTCCCCGAGTTGATGGTCTTCCAGCAGCACTCGCTGTCCGTTTTCCTGCGCGTCCTGGGAACAGCCCGAGGATCAGTGAGCCTTTTGTCACGCAGCTGCTGTGACACAGGCCCTTGCATCTTTCTCCACAGATCTTCGCCAGCCCACAGTCCACAAAGAGGTGAGTGACCGTCTCGACTCCACTGCAGTAATATCGGGGCAGCGCGCTGTGGGAGTGATCTCCGGGCATACAGCAAGGATCAGACTGGGAGGGGCCCTCTCGTCTCCACTGCAGTAATCTCGGGGCAGCGCGCTGTGGGAGTGATCTCCGTCCATGCGGCAAGGATCAGACTGGGAGGGCCCCTCTCGTCTCCACTGCAGTAATCTCGGGGCAGCGCGCTGTGTGAGTGATCTCCGGGCATGCAGCAAGGATCAGACTGGGAGGGGCCCTCTCGCTGCCAGACAGGTGAGGTCTCGCTGCCTGTCGGTGAGATCTGGTGATGAGGCATTCTGCCAGATGGTCTGGACTGTCTGCTCAGGGAACCACTCCACTGTGTCCATCCAGTCCTTCTCCTGCAGTAACTGCAGGACATTCCATGCTGAACACTGTCTGGTGTTCTTGTGGTCAAAGCTGCTGGTCTGAAAGAACTGTCACCAATTTCATTAACACAAGGTTCACATGGAGAAGCTTCCTGATTGAGACAGACACAGTCTCACAGGGTATTTACAGGGTAGGGGCAGGAATGATGTTTCTCCTGGCTGGGCAGTGGAACCAGTGATCACAGACTCAAAATCCGAGGTCACCTCAGCAGGACTGAGATGAGGAGAAATTTCCCCAACACATTGCGGTGAATATTTGGAGTTTTCTCCACAAGTTTCCTAAATTAAACTGTCATATTTAGGGTCTTGGCGATGTTGGGAACGTTGCAGGAAAGTGGCGCTGAGGTCAAAGATCAGCCATGTTCTGAGTGAGGGACAGAACAGCGCAACGGGCCGAATGGCAACGTCTGTTCCTGTTTCTTATTTTCTAAATCACGAGGTTACCTTTGCGCCTTGTTCTCCCTTGGCCTTCATCCTGTCGGATTGCACAGGGGAGCGGTGAGAGCTCCAGAGATCCATCAGCAGCCGCTGCGGTTATTTCATGTTCCTGTTATTTATCCTGTTTCTCCATATTTGCATTTGCACAGTTTGTTACCTTCAGCACTCTGGCTGATCTTTCACTGCCTGCTTCTGTTATGGTCACTATTCTATATTTTTTCTAAGTATGTCCGTAGGAAAATGCTTCTCGGGGTTGTATGTGGTGACTTATCTGGACTCTGATAATAAAATTTATTTTGCAATTTGAGTTTGGGGAAACTTGCTTTAATTCTGAGAACAAACTGTGACTGACATCTCCAGCTCCCAGCAGCAGCCCGTCCTCACCCATTCTCAGCCAATCAGCGATCACCGCTGGAAGAGGCATGCTCTCATTGGCTGAGAATTGTCAGTGGGCGGGACGCTGAGCGCCCGGCCGGGCCGCAGTTTGGAACCGGGATCGAGTGAGGCCGGAGACTGGGAGCTGCGCCTCGGGTTTCGGCTGCACCACCGGCGGGTCGTGAATCCTTTCGAAGGCAGAGCTGAAGAGACCGGCGGAGATTCCGTGAGATGTTTCAGCTACACGGAGAGCGCCCGGCCTTTCCCCGCCGAGGATCGGGGCCTGTTGTTTAGAGTTGTCTCCTAGACCCTTCCCTTCCTGCTGGGAGACGGGAGCTGCCCCGCAGCGGCTGCCGATGGATCTCCGGAGCTCTCACCGCTCCCCTGTGCAATCCGAACGGCTGAAAACCAAGGGAGAACAAGGCGCAAAGGTAAACTCGTGCTTTAGAAAATAAGTAACATGAGCATGCCTGGCCACTCGGCCCGTTGCGCCTATTCCACCCTTTCGTCAGAATAGTCCTTTTTAAATCTTTTTATTGATTTTAAACAAACACAAAAATGAAACATGAATACAAAGAGCTTGAGAGTACATAATTAATAAGTGAAGGTATAAATACAAATAGATGATAATAACCTCCCAAACTCATAGTGGTTACAAAAAATGGAGAAAATAAGAAATCCTTCCCCCAAAAAAATGACAAAAATCCTAACCGACATGGGCCATTGCATTATATCAATTATACACAGTAGCGTCAATAACTACGCACCTCCATCCAAATAATTAAGGACAATAAAAGGAAGGTTTAGGAAAAGTCAGTTTAGCTCATATGAAAATGTTGAATAAATGGTCTCCAAGTTTCTTCATATTTAACTGAAGGGTTAAAGACAACACTTGTAATTTTTTCTAAACTCGAACAAGAAATAGTTTGAGAAAACCACTGAAATATTGTTGGAGGATTAATTTCTTTCCAGTTAAATAGGATAGATCTTCTAGCCATTAACGTAACAAATGCATTCATCCGCCGGGCTGAGGGGGGATAAACGACTATTATCCACCATTGGTAAACCGAAAATTGCAGTAATAGGATGTGGTTGCAATTTGATATTCAGAACTGTTGAAATAATACCAAAAACATCTTTCCAATAATTTTGCAAACAGGGGCAAGTCCAGAACATGTGGGTCAATGAAGCGACTTCAGAATGACATCTGTCACTGGTTGGATTAACATAAGAATAAAATCGAGCGAGTTTATCCTTGGACATGTGAGCCCTATGAACAACCTTAAATTGTATTAGGCATGTTTAGCACAAATAGAAGAAGAATTGACTAATTGTAAAATTTTCTCCCACTGCTCTGTGGGTATAAGACAGTGAAGTTCTTTTTCCCATTCCTTCTTTATTATTTCTGATATTCCTGGCTGTATTTTCATGGTAATATGATAAATTATGGCTACTTAACCTTTCTGGCAAGGATTCAGAGCTAGATTTTTTTCTGTAATGTCCATTGGACATAATTTCAGAAAGTACTAACATTCAAGAAATTTCTAACTTGCAAGTATCTAAAAAAAAGTGAGTTTTCGGCTGGATAGCTGTTCAAAGGGCATAAAACTGTTATCTAAAAATAGATCACGAAAACATGTTATACCTTTTGTTTTCCATAACACAAAGGCTTGGTCCATAAAAGAGGGCTGGAAAAAGAAGTTAGATATAATAGCGCTTGATTATTCAAGCCAAAGAATTTACGAAATTGAAACCATATTCTTAATGTATGTTTAACTATAGGATTAGTTATTTGTTTATTCGGTTTAGATAAAGCAAAAGGAAGTGAAGATCTTAAAATAGAAAACAATAAGAAGTCTTGTACAGATTTACACTCCAAATTTACCCATTGTGGGCAAGGTACTATGACCGATTCTTGTGTCCAAAATATTAAATATTGAATATTAACTGCCCAATAGTAAAATCTCAGGTTTGGCAAGGCCAAACCACCTTCCTTCTTAGGCTTCTGTAAATATTTTTTACTTAATCTAGGGTTTTTATTCTGCCAGACATACGAGGATATTTTGGAGTCAATAAGATCAAAAAAAGATTCAGGAATAAAAATTGGTCATGCTTGGAATAAATATAAAAATTTGGGTAATACTATAATCTTGATAGTATTAATTCGACCAACCAATGACAGAGATAATGGGGACCACCTGATAACAAGATGCTTGATTTGTTCAATTAAAGGTAAAAAATTAAATTTAAATAAACCCTTATGTTTCTTGGTAATTTTAATACCCAAATAAGTAAAATGTTATGTGACAACTTTAAATGGTAAGTGTTTATAAATTGGAACTTGCATATTTAATGGAAATAATTCACTCTTATTAAAAATCAGTTTGTAGCCAGAAAAGCTGCTAAACTGAGCAAGCAAGGATGAAATAGCAGGAATAGATCTCTCAGGGTCAGATATGTATAGTAACAAATCATCAGCATATAATGATAACTTATAAGTCCCTTACCCACCTAATATAAAAATTCTGCAACGTATTAAATAAATATAGCCATTCAACTCTATCAAACACTTTTTCAGCATCTAAGGAAATGACATTCTGGTATTTTAGATGAAGAAGTATAAATTATATTAATTAAGTTTCTAATATTAAAAGATGAATAACAGGTTTTAATAAATCCGGTCTGATCTTCAGAGATAATTTGAGGTAATACATTTTCTAATCTGGTGGCCAAAATTTTGATAAAAATCTTAGAATCCGTATTCAGCAAGGATATTGTACGATAGGATGCACATTCAGTGGGGTCTTTATCTTTTTAAAGAAATGGAGAAATGGAGGCATCATAAAAAGATTGTGGTTATTTACCTACAGTTAACGCATCTTTAAAAATTTTACAAAGCCGAGGAGGGAGTATAGAAGAAAAGGATTTTAAAAATTCAGGAGTATAACCATCCGGACCAGGGGCTTTACCTGAATTCATTGAAAAAGAGAGTGGGTTCCCCTTTCCAGACCCTGACCGGGGACTTGTGCCACTCCTCAGGGTTATATATGGAACCTCTCGGGCAGGGACAGGGAGTGGGTTCCCCTTTCCAGACCCTGCCCGGGGACTTATGCCACTCCTCAGGGTTATATATGGAACCTCTCGGACAGGGACGGGGAGTGGGTTCCCCTTTCCAGACCCCGCCCGGGGACTTGTGCCACACCTCAGGGTTATATATGGAACCTCTCGGACAGGGACAGGGAGTGGGTTCCCCTTTCCAGACCCTGCCCGGGGACTTGTGCCACACCTCAGGGTTATATATGGATCCTCTCAGACAGGGACAGGGAGTGGGTCCCCCTTTCCAGACCCTGCCCGGGGACTTGTGCCACTCCTCAGGGTGACATATGGAACCTCTCGGACAGGGACAGGGAGTGGGTTCCCCTTTCCAGACCCTGCACGGGGACTTGCCTGCACTCCTCAGGGTTATATATGGAACCTCTCGGGCAGGGACAGGGAGTGGGTTCCCCTTTCCCAGGCAGACGCCCGAAGGTGACCGGGAGCCACCAGAGGGGCTGATGTAATACAAGCCATGGTACGGTGGGTCGCCGAGGTAAGGGAACCCATTTGAATGACAGCCCGACTGCATGTGGATTTTGGTGAATTTACCCGATAACGACAGAAAAAAGGAGAATCCCTTGCGTACTTTATAGCTCGTTTTAAGGATACGAGAGAGTCCAATGCCGGCAAACCCCTGGACAGATCAGTATGTCCAGCTGGCAGTGCAGACTTTTCTAAACTGTCTCAGTCCCAAGCCTGCCCACTCCTTTAAGTTAACTAATCTCAATTTGCTGTGTCATACCTGGCCCCGGGTGACATAAATTCTGATGAATCGGGAGCGCAATTGTCTCTTTAAAGGGACTGGGGAAAATCGAGAGTGTGCACAGAGAACCGGTAGTGAGGAGATGGAGTTCGGGTCCCGAAGAAGAACCCAGAACGGGTGGCAGGATCGTGCGGACGGTGCAGATGAAGAGGACACTTGGCTAAGGACAGAAACGGGGTTTGTAGAAAGAGGGGACATTGGGCCAGAGATTGTCACACTGCAATCACAGACAAGAATAATAGGGGGCAAGAAGACAGCCCGGATCACAGTAATATGCGACAGAGTAGCACATTTACTCTCCACAATCCCTTTGGTCCCGGATAGGGCAGGCCAGAGGGGACGGATCACAGTGATACTCGACAGAGTACCACATTTACTGTCCACAATCCCTTTGGTCCCTGATAGGGCAGGCCAGAGGGGACGGACCACAGTGAAACTCGACAGAGTACCACATTTACTCTCCACAATCCCTTTGGTCCCGGATAGGGCAGGCCAGAGGGAACGGACCACAGTGATACTCGACAGAGTACCACATTTACTGTCCACAATCCCTTTGGTCCCGGATAGGGCAGGCCAGAGGGTACGGACCACAGTGATACTCGACAGAGTACCACATTTACTCTCCACAATCCCTTTGTTCCCGGATAGGGCAGGCCAGAGGGGACGGATCACAGTGATACTCGACAGAGTACCATATTAACTCTCCACAATCCCTTTGGTCCCGGATAGGGCAGGCCAGAGGGGACGGATCACAGTGATACTCGACGGAGTACCACATTTACTCTCCACAATCCCTTTGGTCCCGGATAGGGCAGCCCAGAGGGGACAGATCACAGTGATACTCGACGGAGTACCACATTTACTCTCCACAATCCCTTTGGTCCCGCATAGGGCAGGCCAGAGGGGACGGATCACAGTGATACTCGACAGAGTACCACATATACTCAAAACAATCCCTTTGGTCCTGGATAGGGCAGGCCAGAGGGGACGGATCACAGTGATACTCGACAGAGTACCACATTTACTCTCCACAATCCCTTTAGTCACCGATAGGGCAGGCCGGATGGAACGGATCACTGTGATACTCGACAGAGTACCACATTTACTCTCCACAATCACTTTGCTCCCGGATAGGGCAGGCCAGAGGGGACGGATCACAGTGATACTCGACAGAGTACCACATTTACTCTCCACAATCCCTTTGGTCCCGGATAGGGCAGGCCAGAGGGGACGGATCACAGTGATACTCGATAGTGTACCACATTTACTCTCCACAATCACTTTGGTCCCGGATAGGGCAGGCCAGAGGGGACGGATCACAGTGATACTCGACAGAGTACCACATTTACTCTCCACAATCCCTTTGGTCCCAGATAGGTCAGGCCAGAGGGGACGGATCACTGTGATACTCGACAGAGTACCACATTTACTCTCCACAATCCCTTTGGTCCCGGATAGGGCAGGCCAGAGGGGACGGATCACATTAATAGTCGACAGAGTACCACATTTACTCTACACAATCCCTTTGGTCCCGGATAGGGCAGGCCAGAGGGGACGGATCACAGTGATACTCGACAGAGTACCACATTTACTCTCCACAATCCCTTTGGTCTTGGATAGGGCAGGCCAGAGGGGACGGATCACAGTGATACTCGACAGAGTACCACATTTACTCTGCACTATCCCTTTGGTCCCGGGTAAGGCAGGCCTGAGGGGACGGATCACAGTGATACTCGAAAGAGTACCACATTTAGTCTCCAAAATCCCTTTGGTCCCGTATAGGGCAGGTCAGAGGGGACAGATCACAGTGATACTCGACAGAGTACCACATTTACTCTCCACAATCCCTTTGGTCCCGTGTAGGGCAGGCCTGAGGGGACGGATCACAGTGATACTCGACAGAGTACCACATTTACTCTCCACAATCACTTTGCTCCCGGATAGGGCAGGCCAGAGGGGACGGATCACAGTGATACTCGACAGAGTACCACATTTACTCTCCACAATCCCTTTGGTCCCGGGTAGGTCAGGCCAGAGGGGACGGATCACAGTGATACTCGATAGTGTACCACATTTACTCTCCACAATCACTTTGGTCCCGGATAGGGCAGGCCAGAGGGGACGGATCACAGTGATACTCGACAGAGTACCACATTTACTCTCCACAATCCCTTTAGTCACCGATAGGGTAGGCCAGATGGAACGGATCACTGTGATACTCGACAGAGAACCAAATTTACTCTCCACAATCACTTTGGTCACGGATAGGCCAGGCCAGAGGGGACGGATCACAGTGATACACGACAGAGTACCACATTTACTCTCCACAATCCCTTTGGTCCCGGATAGGGCAGGCCAGAGGGGACGGATCACAGTGATACTCGACAGAGTACCACATTTACTCTCCACAATCCCTTTGGTCTTGGATAGGGCAGGCCAGAGGGGACGGATCACAGTGATACTCGACAGAGTACCACATTTACTCTGCACTATCCCTTTGGTCCCGGGTAAGGCAGGCCTGAGGGGACGGATCACAGTGATACTCGAAAGAGTACCACATTTACTCTCCACAATCCCTTTGGTCCCGTGTAGGGCAGGCCTGAGGGGACGGATCACAGTGATACTCGACAGAGTACCACATTTACTCTCCACAATCACTTTGCTCCCGGATAGGGCAGGCCAGAGGGGACGGATCACAGTGATACTCGACAGAGTACCACATTTACTCTCCACAATCCCTTTGGTCCCGGGTAGGTCAGGCCAGAGGGGACGGATCACAGTGATACTCGATAGTGTACCACATTTACTCTCCACAATCACTTTGGTCCCGGATAGGGCAGGCCAGAGGGGACGGATCACAGTGATACTCGACAGAGTACCACATTTACTCTCCACAATCCCTTTAGTCACCGATAGGGTAGGCCAGATGGAACGGATCACTGTGATACTCGACAGAGAACCAAATTTACTCTCCACAATCACTTTGGTCACGGATAGGCCAGGCCAGAGGGGACGGATCACAGTGATACTCGACAGAGTACCACATTTACTCTCCACAATCCCTTTGGTCCCGGATAGGGCAGGCCAGAGGGGACGGATCACAGTGATACTCGACAGAGTACCACATTTACTCTCCACAATCCCTTTGGTCTTGGATAGGGCAGGCCAGAGGGGACGGATCACAGTGATACTCGACAGAGTACCACATTTACTCTGCACTATCCCTTTGGTCCCGGGTAAGGCAGGCCTGAGGGGACGGATCACAGTGATACTCGAAAGAGTACCACATTTAGTCTCCAAAATCCCTTTGGTCCCGGATAGGGCAGGTCAGAGGGGACAGATCACAGTGATACTCGACAGAGTACCACATTTAGTCTCCAAAATCCCTTTGGTCCCGGATAGGGCAGGTCAGAGGGGACAGATCACAGTGATACTCGGCAGAGTACCACATTTACTCTCCACAGTCCCTTTGGTCCCGGATAGGGCAGGTCAGAGGGGACGGATCACAGTGATACTCGACAGAGTACCACATTTACTCTCCATAATCCCTTTGGTCGCGGATTGGGCAGGCCAGAGGGGACAGATCACAGTGATACTCGGCAGGGTACCACATTTACTCTTCAGAATCCCTTTGGTCCCGGATAGGGCAGGCCTGAGGGGACTGATCACAGTGATACTCGACAGAGTACCACATTTACTCTCCACAATCACTTTGCTCACGGATAGTGCAGGCCAGAGGGGACGGATCACAGTGATACTCGACAGAGTACCACATTTACTCTCCACAATCACTTTGGTCCCGGATAGGGCAGGCCAGAGGGGACGGATCACAGTGATACTCGACAGAGTACCACATTACTCTCCAAAATCTCTTTGCTCCCGGATAGGGCTGGCCAGAGGGGACGGATCACAGTGATACTCGACAGAGTACCACATTTACTCTCCACAATCCCTTTGGTCCTGATAGGGCAGGCCAGAGGGGACGGATCACAGTGATACTCGATAGTGTACCACATTTACTCTCCACAATCACTTTGGTCCCGGATAGGGCAGGTCAGAGGGGAGTGATTACAGTGATACTCGACAGAGTACCACATTTACTCTCCACAATCCCTTTGGTCCCAGATAGTTAAGGCCAGAGGGGACGGATCACTGTGATACTCGACAGAGTACCACATTTACTCTCCACAATCCCTTTGGTCCCGGATAGGGCAGGCCAGAGGGGACGGATCACATTAATAGTCGACAGAGTACCACATTTACTCTACACAATCCCTTTGGTCCTGGATAGGGCAGGCCAGAGGGGACGGATCACAGTGATACTCGACAGAGTACCACATTTACTCTCCACAATCCCTTTAGTCACCGATAGGGCAGGCCGGATGGAACGGATCACTGTGATATTCGACAGAGTACCACATTTACTCTCCACAATCCCTTTGGTCTTGGATAGGGCAGGCCAGAGGGGACGGATCACAGTGATACTCGACAGAGTACCACATTTACTCTGCACAATCCCTTTGGTCCCGGGTAGGGCAGGCCTGAGGGGACGGATCACAGTGATACTCGAAAGAGTACCACATTTAGTCTCCAAAATCCCTTTGGTCCCGGATAGGGCAGGTCAGAGGGGACAGATCACAGTGATACTCGACAGAGTACCACATTTACTCTCCACAATCCCTTTGGTCCCGGGTAGGGCAGGCCTGAGGGGACGGATCACAGTAATACTGGACAGAGTACCACATTTAGTCTCCAAAATCCCTTTGGTCCAGGAAGGGCAGGTCAGAGGGGACAGATCACAGTGATACTCGGCAGTGTACCACATTTACTCTTCAGAATCCCTTTGGTCCCGGATAGGGCAGGCCTGAGGGGACTGATCACAGTGATACTCGACAGAGTACCACATTTACTCTCCACAATCACTTTGCTCCCGGATAGGGCAGGCCAGAGGGGACGGATCACAGTGATACTCGACAGAGTACCACATTTACTCTCCACAATCCCTTTGGTCCCGGGTAGGTCAGGCCAGAGGGGACGGATCACAGTGATACTCGATAGTGTACCACATTTACTCTCCACAATCACTTTGGTCCCGGATAGGGCAGGCCAGAGGGGACGGATCACAGTGATACTCGACAGAGTACCACATTACTCTCCAAAATCTCTTTGCTCCCGGATAGGGCAGGCCAGAGAGGACGGATCACAGTGATACTCGACAGAGTACCACATTAACTCCCCACAATCCCTTTGGTCCCGGATAGGGCAGGCCAGAGGGGACGGATCACAGTGATACTCGACAGAGTACCACATTTACTCTCCACAATCCCTTTGGTCTTGGATAGGGCAGGCCAGAGGGGACGGATCACAGTGATACTCGACAGAGTACCACATTTACTCTGCACAATCCCTTTGGTCCCGGGTAGGGCAGGCCTGAGGGGACGGATCACTGTGATACTCGATAGAGTACCACATTTAGTCTCCAAAATCCCTTTGGTCCCGGATAGGGCAGGTCAGAGGGGACAGATCATAGTGATACTCGACAGAGTACCACATTTACTCTCCACAATCCCTTTGGTCCCGGTTAGGGCAGGCCTGAGGGGACGGATCACAGTAATACAGGACAGAGTACCACATTTAGTCTCCAATATCCCTTTGGTCCCGGATAGGGCAGGTCAGAGGGGACGGATCACAGTGATACTCGACAGAGTACCACATTTACTCTCCACAATCCCTTTGGTCCCAGATAGGTCAGGTCAGAGGGGACGGATCACAGTGATAGTCGACAGAGTACCACATTTACTCTCCATAATCCCTTTGGTCCCGGATTGGGCAGGCCAGAGGGGACAGATCACAGTGATACTCGGCAGAGCACCACATTTACTCTTCAGAATCCCTTTGGTCCCGGATAGGGCAGGCCTGAGGGGACTGATCACAGTGATACTCGACAGAGTACCACATTTACTCTCCACAATCACTTTGCTCCCGGATAGGGCAGGCCAGAGGGGACGGATCACAGTGATACTCGACAGAGTACCACATTTACTCTCCACAATCCCTATGGTCCCGGTTAGGGCAGGCCAGAGGGGACGGATCACAGTGATACTCGATAGTGTACCACATTTACTCTCCACAATCACTTTGGTCCCGGATAGGGCAGGCCAGAGGGGACGGATCACAGTGATACTCGACAGAGTACCACATTACTCTCCAAAATCTCTTTGCTCCCGGATAGGGCAGGCCAGAGGGGACGGATCACAGTGATACTCGATAGTGTACCACATTTACTCTCCACAATCACTTTGGTCCCGGATAGGGCAGGCCAGAGGGGACGGATCACATTAATAGTCGACAGAGTACCACATTTACTCTACACAATCCCTTTGGTCCCGGATAGGGCAGGCCAGAGGGGACGGATCACAGTGATACTCGACAGAGTACCACATTACTCTCCAAAATCTCTTTGCTCCCGGATAGGGCAGGCCAGAGGGGACGGATCACAGTGATACTCGGCAGAGTACCACATTTACCCTCCACAATCACTTTGGTCCCGGATAGGGCAGGCCAGAGGGGACGGATCACAGTGATACTCGACAGAGTACCACATTTACTCTCCACAATCCCTTTGGTCTTGGATAGGACAGGCCAGAGGGGACGGATGACAGTGATACTCGACAGAGTACCACATTTACTCTCCACAATCCCTTTGGTCTTGGATAGGGCAGGCCAGAGGGGACGGATCACAGTGATACTCGACAGAGTACCACATTTACTCTGCACAATCCCTTTGGTCCCAGATAGGGCAGGCCAGAGGGGACGGATCACAGTGATACTCGACAGAGTACCACATTTACTCTCAACAATCCCTTTGGACCCGGATAGCGCAGGCCAGATGGGACGGATCACAGTGATACTCGACAGAGTACCACATTTACTCTCCACAATCCCTTTGGTCTTGGATAGGGCAGGCCAGAGGGGACGGATCACAGTGATACTCGACAGAGTACCACATTTACTCTGCACAATCCCTTTGGTCCCGGGTAGGGCAGGCCTGAGGGGACGGATCACAGTGATACTCGAAAGAGTACCACATTTAGTCTCCAAAATCCCTTTGGTCCCGGATAGGGCAGGTTAGAGGGGACAGATCACAGTGATACTCGGCAGAGTACCACATTTACTCTCCACAGTCCCTTTGGTCCCGGATAGGGCAGGTCAGAGGGGACGGATCACAGTGATACTCGACAGAGTACCACATTTACTCTCCATAATCCCTTTGGTCCCGGATTGGGCAGGCTAGAGGGGACAGATCACAGTGATACTCGGCAGGGTACCACATTTACTCTTCAGAATCCCTTTGGTCCCGGATAGGGCAGGCCTGAGGGAACTGATCACAGTGATACTCGACAGAGTACCACATTTACTCTCCACAATCACTTTGGTCCCGGATAGGGCAGGCCAGAGGGGACGGATCACAGTGATACTCGATAGTGTACCACATTTACTCTGCACAATCACTTTGGTCCCGGATAGGGCAGGCCAGAGGGGACGGATCACAGTGATACTCGACAGAGTACCACATTACTCTCCAAAATCTCTTTGCTCCCGGATAGGGCAGGCCAGAGGGGACGGATCACAGTGATACTCGACAGAGTACCACATTTACTCTCCACAATCACTTTGGTCTTGGATAGTGCAGGCCAGAGGGGACGGATCACAGTGATACTCGACAGAGTACCACATTTACTCTGCACAATTCCTTTGGTCCCGGGTAGGGCAGGCCTGAGGGGACGGATTACAGTGATACTCGAAAGAGTACCACATTTAGTCTCCAAAATCCGTTTGGTCCCGGATAGGGCAGGTCAGAGGGGACAGATCACAGTGATACTCGACAGAGTACCACATTTACTCTCCACAATCCCTTTGGTCCCGGGTAGGGCAGGCCTGAGGGGACGGATCACAGTAATACTGGACAGAGTACCACATTTAGTCTCCAAAATCCCTTTGGTCCCGGATAGGGCAGGTCAGAGGGGACAGATCACAGTGATACTCGGCAGAGTACCACATTTACTCTCCACAGTCCCTTTGGTCCCTGATAAGGCAGGTCAGAGGGGACGGATCACAGTGATACTCGACAGAGTACCACATTTACTCTCCATAATCCCTTTGGTCCCGGGTAGGGCAGGCCTGAGGGGACGGATCACAGTAATACTGGACAGAGTACCACATTTAGTCTCCAAAATCCCTTTGGTCCCGGATAGGGCAGGTCAGAGGGGACAGATCACAGTGATACTCGGCAGAGTACCACATTTACTCTCCACAGTCCCTTTGGTCCCGGATAGGGCAGGTCAGAGGGGACGGATCACAGTGATACTCGACAGAGTACCACATTTACTCTCCATAATCCCTTTGGTCCCGGATTGTGCAGGCCAGAGGGGACAGATCACAGTGATACTCGGCAGGGTACCACATTTACTCTTCAGAATCCCTTTGGTCCCGGATAGGGCAGGCCTGAGGGGACTGATCACAGTGATACTCGACAGAGTACCACATTTACTCTCCACAATCACTTTGCTCCCGGATAGGGCAGGCCAGAGGGGACGGATCACAGTGATACTCGACAGAGTACCACATTTACTCTCCACAATCCCTTTGGTCCCGGATAGGGCAGGCCAGAGGGGACGGATCACAGTGATACTCGATAGTGTACCACATTTACTCTGCACAATCACTTTGGTCCCGGATAGGGCAGGCCAGAGGGGACGGATCACAGTGATACTCGACAGAGTACCACATTACTCTCCAAAATCTCTTTGCTCCCGGATAGGGCAGGCCAGAGGGGACGGATCACAGTGATACTCGACAGAGTACCACATTTACTCTCCACAATCACTTTGGTCTTGGAAAGGGCAGGCCAGAGGGGACGGATCACAGTGATACTCGACAGAGTACCACATTTACTCTGCACAATCCCTTTGGTCCCGGGTAGGGCAGGCTGAGGGGACGGATCACAGTGATACTCGAAAGAGTACCACATTTAGTCTCCAAAATCCCTTTGGTCCCGGATAGGGCAGGTCAGAGGGGACAGATCACAGTGATACTCGACAGAGTACCACATTTACTCTCCACAATCCCTTTGGTCCCGGGTAGGGCAGGCCTGAGGGGAGGGATCACAGTAATACTGGACAGAGTACCACATTTAGTCTTCAAAATCCCTTTGGTCCCGGATAGGGCAGGTCAGAGGGGACAGATCACAGTGATACTCGGCAGAGTACCACATTTACTCTCCACAGTCCCTTTGGTCCCTGATAGGGCAGGTCAGAGGGGACGGATCACAGTGATACTCGACAGAGTACCACATTTACTCTCCATAATCCCTTTGGTCCCGGATTGGGCAGGCCAGAGGGGACAGATCACAGTGATACTCGGCAGGGTACCACATTTACTCTTCAGAATCCCTTTGGTCCCGGATAGGGCAGGCCTAAGGGGACTGATCACAGTGATACTCGACAGAGTACCACATTTACTCTCCACAATCCCTTTGGTCTTGGATAGGGCAGGCCAGAGGGGACGGATCACAGTGATACTCGACAGAGTACCACATTTACTCTGCACAATCCCTTTGGTCCCGGGTAGGGCAGGCCTGAGGGGACGGATCACAGTGATACTCGAAAGAGTACCACATTTAGTCTCCAAAATCCCTTTGGTCCCGGATAGGGCAGGTCAGAGGGGAGAGATCACAGTGATACTCGACAGAGTACCACATTTACTCTCCACAATCCCTTTGGTCCCGGGTAGGGCAGGCCTGAGGGGACGGATCACAGTAATACTGGACAGAGTACCACATTTAGTCTCCAAAATCCCTTTGGTCCCGGATAGGGCAGGTCAGAGGGGACAGATCACAGTGATACTCGGCAGAGTACCACATTTACTCTCCACAGTCCCTTTGGTCCCTGATAGGGCAGGTCAGAGGGGACGGATCACAGTGATACTCGACAGAGTACCACATTTACTCTCCATAATCCCTTTGGTCCCGGATTGGGCAGGCCAGAGGGGACAGATCACAGTGTTACTCGGCAGGGTACCACATTTACTCTTCAGAATCCCTTTGGTCCCGGATAGGGCAGGCCAGAGGGGACTGATCACAGTGATACTCGACAGAGTACCACATTTACTCTCCACAATCACTTTGCTCCCGGATAGGGCAGGCCAGAGGGGACGGATCACTGTGATACTCGACAGAGTACCACATTTACTCTCCACAATCCCTTTGGTCCCGGATAGGGCAGGCCAGAGGGGACGGATCACAGTGATACTCGATAGTGTACCACATTTACTCTGCACAATCACTTTGGTCCTGGATAGGGCAGGCCAGAGGGGACGGATCACAGTGATACTCGACAGAGTACCACATTACTCTCCAAAATCTCTTTGCTCCCGGATAGGGCAGGCCAGAGGGGACGGATCACAGTGATACTCGACAGAGTACCACATTTACTCTCCACATTCCCTTTGGTCCCGGGTAGGGCAGGCCAGAGGGGACGGATCACAGTGATACTCGACAGAGTACCACATTTACTCTGCACAATCCCTTTGGTCCCGGGTAGGGCAGGCCTGAGGGGACGGATTACAGTGATACTCGAAAGAGTACCACATTTAGTCTCCAAAATCCGTTTGGTCCCGGATAGGGCAGGTCAGAGGGGACAGATCACAGTGATACTCGACAGAGTACCACATTTACTCTCCACAATCCCTTTGGTCCCGGGTAGGGCAGGCCTGAGGGGACGGATCACAGTAATACTGGACAGAGTACCACATTTAGTCTCCAAAATCCCTTTGGTCCCGGATAGGGCAGGTCAGAGGGGACAGATCACAGTGATACTCGGCAGAGTACCACATTTACTCTCCACAGTCCCTTTGGTCCCTGATAAGGCAGGTCAGAGGGGACGGATCACAGTGATACTCGACAGAGTACCACATTTACTCTCCATAATCCCTTTGGTCCCGGGTAGGGCAGGCCTGAGGGGACGGATCACAGTAATACTGGACAGAGTACCACATTTAGTCTCCAAAATCCCTTTGGTCCCGGATAGGGCAGGTCAGAGGGGACAGATCACAGTGATACTCGGCAGAGTACCACATTTACTCTCCACAGTCCCTTTGGTCCCGGATAGGGCAGGTCAGAGGGGACGGATCACAGTGATACTCGACAGAGTACCACATTTACTCTCCATAATCCCTTTGGTCCCGGATTGTGCAGGCCAGAGGGGACAGATCACAGTGATACTCGGCAGGGTACCACATTTACTCTTCAGAATCCCTTTGGTCCCGGATAGGGCAGGCCTGAGGGGACTGATCACAGTGATACTCGACAGAGTACCACATTTACTCTCCACAATCCCTTTGGTCCCGGATAGGGCAGGCCAGAGGGGACGGATCACAGTGATACTCGATAGTGTACCACATTTACTCTGCACAATCACTTTGGTCCCGTATAGGGCAGGCCAGAGGGGACGGATCACAGTGATACTCGACAGAGTACCACATTACTCTCCAAAATCTCTTTGCTCCCGGATAGGGCAGGCCAGAGGGGACGGATCACAGTGATACTCGACAGAGTACCACATTTACTCTCCACAATCACTTTGGTCTTGGAAAGGGCAGGCCAGAGGGGACGGATCACAGTGATACTCGACAGAGTACCACATTTACTCTGCACAATCCTTTTGGTCCCGGGTAGGGCAGGCCTGAGGGGACGGATCACAGTGATACTCGAAAGAGTACCACATTTAGTCTCCAAAATCCCTTTGGTCCCGGATAGGGCAGGTCAGAGGGGACAGATCACAGTGATACTCGACAGAGTACCACATTTACTCTCCACAATCCCTTTGGTCCCGGGTAGGGCAGGCCTGAGGGGAGGGATCACAGTAATACTGGACAGAGTACCACATTTAGTCTTCAAAATCCCTTTGGTCCCGGATAGGGCAGGTCAGAGGGGACAGATCACAGTGATACTCGGCAGAGTACCACATTTACTCTCCACAGTCCCTTTGGTCCCTGATAGGGCAGGTCAGAGGGGACGGATCACAGTGATACTCGACAGAGTACCACATTTACTCTTCAGAATCCCTTTGGTCCCGGATAGGGCAGGCCTGAGGGGACTGATCACAGTGATACTCGACAGAGTACCACATTTACTCTCCACAATCCCTTTGGTCCCGGGTAGGGCAGGCCTGAGGGGAGGGATCACAGTAATACTGGACAGAGTACCACATTTAGTCTTCAAAATCCCTTTGGTCCCGGATAGGGCAGGTCAGAGGGGACAGATCACAGTGATACTCGACAGAGTACCACATTTACTCTCCACAATCCCTTTGGTCCCGGGTAGGGCAGGCCTGAGGGGACGGATCACAGTAATACTGGACAGAGTACCACATTTAGTCTCCAAAATCCCTTTGGTCCCGGATAGGGCAGGTCAGAGGGGACAGATCACAGTGATACTCGGCAGAGTACCACATTTACTCTCCACAGTCCCTTTGGTCCCTGATAGGGCAGGTCAGAGGGGACGGATCACAGTGATACTCGACAGAGTACCACATTTACTCTCCATAATCCCTTTGGTCCCGGATTGGGCAGGCCAGAGGGGACAGATCACAGTGATACTCGGCAGGGTACCACATTTACTCTTCAGAATCCCTTTGGTCCCGGATAGGGCAGGCCTGAGGGGACTGATCACAGTGATTCTCGACAGAGTACCACATGTACTCTCCACAATCCCTTTGGTCCCGGATAGGGCAGTCCAGAGGGGACGGATCACAGTGATACTCGAAAGAGTACCACATTTAGTCTCCAAAATCCGTTTGGTCCCGGATAGGGCAGGTCAGAGGGGACGGATCACAGTGATACTCGACAGGGTACCACATTACTCTCCAAAATCTCTTTGGTCCCGGATAGGGCAGGCCAGAGGGGACGGATCACAGTGATACTCGACAGAGTACCACATTTACTCTCCACAATCCCTTTGGTCCCGGATAGGGCAGGCCAGAGGGGACGGATCACAGTGATACTCGACAGAGTACCACATTTACTCTCCACAATCCCTTTGGTCCCAGATAGGTCAGGACAGAGGGGACGGATCACTGTGATACTCGACAGAGAACCACATTTACTCTCCACAATCCCTTTGGTCCCGGATAGGGCAGGCCAGAGGGGACGGATCACATTAATAGTCGACAGAGTACCACATTTACTCTACACAATCCCTTTGGTCCCGGATAGGGCAGTCCAGAGGGGACGGATCACAGTGATACTCGAAAGAGTACCACATTTAGTCTCCAAAATCCGTTTGGTCCCGGATAGGGCAGGTCAGAGGGGACAGATCACAGTGATACTCGACAGACTACCACATTTACTCTCCACAATCCCTTTGGTCCCGGGTAGGGCAGGCCTGAGGGGACGGATCACAGTAATACTGGACAGAGTACCACATTTAGTCTCCAAAATCCCTTTGGTCCCGGATAGGGCAGGTCAGAGGGGACAGATCACAGTGATACTCGGCAGAGTACCACATTTACTCTCCACAGTCCCTTTGGTCCCTGATAAGGCAGGTCAGAGGGGACGGATCACAGTGATACTCGACAGAGTACCACATTTACTCTCCATAATCCCTTTGGTCCCGGATTGTGCAGGCCAGAGGGGACAGATCACAGTGTTACTCGGCAGGGTACCACATTTACTCTTCAGAATCCCTTTGGTCCCGGATAGGGCAGGCCTGAGGGGACTGATCACAGTGATACTCGACAGAGTACCACATTTACTCTCCACAATCACTTTGCTCCCGGATAGGGCAGGCCAGAGGGGACGGATCACAGTGATACTCGACAGAGTACCACATTTACTCTCCACAATCCCTTTGGTCCCGGATAGGGCAGACCAGAGGGGACGGATCACAGTGATACTCGACAGAGTACCACATTTACTCTCCACAATCCCTCTGGTCCCGGATAGGGCAGACCAGAGGGGAGTGATCACAGTGATACTCGAAAGAGTACCACATTTTGTCTCCAAAATCTCTTTGCTCCCGGATAGGGCAGGCCAGAGGGGACGGATCACAGTGATACTCGACAGAGTACCACATTTACTCTCCACAATCACTTTGGTCTTGGAAAGGGCAGGCCAGAGGGGACGGATCACAGTGATACTCGACAGAGTACCACATTTACTCTGCACAATCCCTTTGGTCCCGGGTAGGGCAGGCCTGAGGGGACGGATCACAGTGATACTCGAAAGAGTACCACATTTAGTCTCCAAAATCCCTTTGGTCCCGGATAGGGCAGGTCAGAGGGGACAGATCACAGTGATACTCGACAGAGTACCACATTTACTCTCCACAATCCCTTTGGTCCCGGGTAGGGCAGGCCTGAGGGGACGGATCACAGTGATACTCGACAGAGTACCACATTACTCTCCAAAATCTCTTTGCTCCCGGATAGGGCAGGCCAGAGGGGACGGATCACAGTGATACTCGATAGTGTACCACATTTACTCTCCACAATCACTTTGGTCCCGGATAGGGCAGGCCAGAGGGGACGGATCACATTAATAGTCGACAGAGTACCACATTTACTCTACACAATCCCTTTGGTCCCGGATAGGGCAGGCCAGAGGGGACGGATCACAGTGATACTCGACAGAGTACCACATTACTCTCCAAAATCTCTTTGCTCCCGGATAGGGCAGGCCAGAGGGGACGGATCACAGTGATACTCGGCAGAGTACCACATTTACCCTCCACAATCACTTTGGTCCCGGATAGGGCAGGCCAGAGGGGACGGATCACAGTGATACTCGACAGAGTACCACATTTACTCTCCACAATCCCTTTGGTCTTGGATAGGACAGGCCAGAGGGGACGGATGACAGTGATACTCGACAGAGTACCACATTTACTCTCCACAATCCTTTTGGTCTTGGATAGGGCAGGCCAGAGGGGACGGATCACAGTGATACTCGACAGAGTACCACATTTACTCTGCACAATCCCTTTGGTCCCAGATAGGGCAGGCCAGAGGGGACGGATCACAGTGATACTCGACAGAGTACCACATTTACTCTCAACAATCCCTTTGGACCCGGATAGCGCAGGCCAGATGGGACGGATCACAGTGATACTCGACAGAGTACCACATTTACTCTCCACAATCCCTTTGGTCTTGGATAGGGCAGGCCAGAGGGGACGGATCACAGTGATACTCGACAGAGTACCACATTTACTCTGCACAATCCCTTTGGTCCCGGGTAGGGCAGGCCTGAGGGGACGGATCACAGTGATACTCGAAAGAGTACCACATTTAGTCTCCAAAATCCCTTTGGTCCCGGATAGGGCAGGTTAGAGGGGACAGATCACAGTGATACTCGGCAGAGTACCACATTTACTCTCCACAGTCCCTTTGGTCCCGGATAGGGCAGGTCAGAGGGGACGGATCACAGTGATACTCGACAGAGTACCACATTTACTCTCCATAATCCCTTTGGTCCCGGATTGGGCAGGCTAGAGGGGACAGATCACAGTGATACTCGGCAGGGTACCACATTTACTCTTCAGAATCCCTTTGGTCCCGGATAGGGCAGGCCTGAGGGAACTGATCACAGTGATACTCGACAGAGTACCACATTTACTCTCCACAATCACTTTGGTCCCGGATAGGGCAGGCCAGAGGGGACGGATCACAGTGATACTCGATAGTGTACCACATTTACTCTGCACAATCACTTTGGTCCCGGATAGGGCAGGCCAGAGGGGACGGATCACAGTGATACTCGACAGAGTACCACATTACTCTCCAAAATCTCTTTGCTCCCGGATAGGGCAGGCCAGAGGGGACGGATCACAGTGATACTCGACAGAGTACCACATTTACTCTCCACAATCACTTTGGTCTTGGATAGTGCAGGCCAGAGGGGACGGATCACAGTGATACTCGACAGAGTACCACATTTACTCTGCACAATTCCTTTGGTCCCGGGTAGGGCAGGCCTGAGGGGACGGATTACAGTGATACTCGAAAGAGTACCACATTTAGTCTCCAAAATCCGTTTGGTCCCGGATAGGGCAGGTCAGAGGGGACAGATCACAGTGATACTCGACAGAGTACCACATTTACTCTCCACAATCCCTTTGGTCCCGGGTAGGGCAGGCCTGAGGGGACGGATCACAGTAATACTGGACAGAGTACCACATTTAGTCTCCAAAATCCCTTTTGTCCCGGATAGGGCAGGTCAGAGGGGACAGATCACAGTGATACTCGGCAGAGTACCACATTTACTCTCCACAGTCCCTTTGGTCCCTGATAAGGCAGGTCAGAGGGGACGGATCACAGTGATACTCGACAGAGTACCACATTTACTCTCCATAATCCCTTTGGTCCCGGGTAGGGCAGGCCTGAGGGGACGGATCACAGTAATACTGGACAGAGTACCACATTTAGTCTCCAAAATCCCTTTGGTCCCGGATAGGGCAGGTCAGAGGGGACAGATCACAGTGATACTCGGCAGAGTACCACATTTACTCTCCACAGTCCCTTTGGTCCCGGATAGGGCAGGTCAGAGGGGACGGATCACAGTGATACTCGACAGAGTACCACATTTACTCTCCATAATCCCTTTGGTCCCGGATTGTGCAGGCCAGAGGGGACAGATCACAGTGATACTCGGCAGGGTACCACATTTACTCTTCAGAATCCCTTTGGTCCCGGATAGGGCAGGCCTGAGGGGACTGATCACAGTGATACTCGACAGAGTACCACATTTACTCTCCACAATCACTTTGCTCCCGGATAGGGCAGGCCAGAGGGGACGGATCACAGTGATACTCGACAGAGTACCACATTTACTCTCCACAATCCCTTTGGTCCCGGATAGGGCAGGCCAGAGGGGACGGATCACAGTGATACTCGATAGTGTACCACATTTACTCTGCACAATCACTTTGGTCCCGGATAGGGCAGGCCAGAGGGGACGGATCACAGTGATACTCGACAGAGTACCACATTACTCTCCAAAATCTCTTTGCTCCCGGATAGGGCAGGCCAGAGGGGACGGATCACAGTGATACTCGACAGAGTACCACATTTACTCTCCACAATCACTTTGGTCTTGGAAAGGGCAGGCCAGAGGGGACGGATCACAGTGATACTCGACAGAGTACCACATTTACTCTGCACAATCCCTTTGGTCCCGGGTAGGGCAGGCTGAGGGGACGGATCACAGTGATACTCGAAAGAGTACCACATTTAGTCTCCAAAATCCCTTTGGTCCCGGATAGGGCAGGTCAGAGGGGACAGATCACAGTGATACTCGACAGAGTACCACATTTACTCTCCACAATCCCTTTGGTCCCGGGTAGGGCAGGCCTGAGGGGAGGGATCACAGTAATACTGGACAGAGTACCACATTTAGTCTTCAAAATCCCTTTGGTCCCGGATAGGGCAGGTCAGAGGGGACAGATCACAGTGATACTCGGCAGAGTACCACATTTACTCTCCACAGTCCCTTTGGTCCCTGATAGGGCAGGTCAGAGGGGACGGATCACAGTGATACTCGACAGAGTACCACATTTACTCTCCATAATCCCTTTGGTCCCGGATTGGGCAGGCCAGAGGGGACAGATCACAGTGATACTCGGCAGGGTACCACATTTACTCTTCAGAATCCCTTTGGTCCCGGATAGGGCAGGCCTAAGGGGACTGATCACAGTGATACTCGACAGAGTACCACATTTACTCTCCACAATCCCTTTGGTCTTGGATAGGGCAGGCCAGAGGGGACGGATCACAGTGATACTCGACAGAGTACCACATTTACTCTGCACAATCCCTTTGGTCCCGGGTAGGGCAGGCCTGAGGGGACGGATCACAGTGATACTCGAAAGAGTACCACATTTAGTCTCCAAAATCCCTTTGGTCCCGGATAGGGCAGGTCAGAGGGGAGAGATCACAGTGATACTCGACAGAGTACCACATTTACTCTCCACAATCCCTTTGGTCCCGGGTAGGGCAGGCCTGAGGGGACGGATCACAGTAATACTGGACAGAGTACCACATTTAGTCTCCAAAATCCCTTTGGTCCCGGATAGGGCAGGTCAGAGGGGACAGATCACAGTGATACTCGGCAGAGTACCACATTTACTCTCCACAGTCCCTTTGGTCCCTGATAGGGCAGGTCAGAGGGGACGGATCACAGTGATACTCGACAGAGTACCACATTTACTCTCCATAATCCCTTTGGTCCCGGATTGGGCAGGCCAGAGGGGACAGATCACAGTGTTACTCGGCAGGGTACCACATTTACTCTTCAGAATCCCTTTGGTCCCGGATAGGGCAGGCCAGAGGGGACTGATCACAGTGATACTCGACAGAGTACCACATTTACTCTCCACAATCACTTTGCTCCCGGATAGGGCAGGCCAGAGGGGACGGATCACTGTGATACTCGACAGAGTACCACATTTACTCTCCACAATCCCTTTGGTCCCGGATAGGGCAGGCCAGAGGGGACGGATCACAGTGATACTCGATAGTGTACCACATTTACTCTGCACAATCACTTTGGTCCTGGATAGGGCAGGCCAGAGGGGACGGATCACAGTGATACTCGACAGAGTACCACATTACTCTCCAAAATCTCTTTGCTCCCGGATAGGGCAGGCCAGAGGGGACGGATCACAGTGATACTCGACAGAGTACCACATTTACTCTCCACATTCCCTTTGGTCCCGGGTAGGGCAGGCCAGAGGGGACGGATCACAGTGATACTCGACAGAGTACCACATTTACTCTGCACAATCACTTTGGTCCCGGGTAGGGCAGGCCTGAGGGGACGGATTACAGTGATACTCGAAAGAGTACCACATTTAGTCTCCAAAATCCGTTTGGTCCCGGATAGGGCAGGTCAGAGGGAACAGATCACAGTGATACTCGACAGAGTACCACATTTACTCTCCACAATCCCTTTGGTCCCGGGTAGGGCAGGCCTGAGGGGACGGATCACAGTAATACTGGACAGAGTACCACATTTAGTCTCCAAAATCCCTTTGGTCCCGGATAGGGCAGGTCAGAGGGGACAGATCACAGTGATACTCGGCAGAGTACCACATTTACTCTCCACAGTCCCTTTGGTCCCTGATAAGGCAGGTCAGAGGGGACGGATCACAGTGATACTCGACAGAGTACCACATTTACTCTCCATAATCCCTTTGGTCCCGGGTAGGGCAGGCCTGAGGGGACGGATCACAGTAATACTGGACAGAGTACCACATTTAGTCTCCAAAATCCCTTTGGTCCCGGATAGGGCAGGTCAGAGGGGACAGATCACAGTGATACTCGGCAGAGTACCACATTTACTCTCCACAGTCCCTTTGGTCCCGGATAGGGCAGGTCAGAGGGGACGGATCACAGTGATACTCGACAGAGTACCACATTTACTCTCCATAATCCCTTTGGTCCCGGATTGTGCAGGCCAGAGGGGACAGATCACAGTGATACTCGGCAGGGTACCACATTTACTCTTCAGAATCCCTTTGGTCCCGGATAGGGCAGGCCTGAGGGGACTGATCACAGTGATACTCGACAGAGTACCACATTTACTCTCCACAATCCCTTTGGTCCCGGATAGGGCAGGCCAGAGGGGACGGATCACAGTGATACTCGATAGTGTACCACATTTACTCTGCACAATCACTTTGGTCCCGTATAGGGCAGGCCAGAGGGGACGGATCACAGTGATACTCGACAGAGTACCACATTACTCTCCAAAATCTCTTTGCTCCCGGATAGGGCAGGCCAGAGGGGACGGATCACAGTGATACTCGACAGAGTACCACATTTACTCTCCACAATCACTTTGGTCTTGGAAAGGGCAGGCCAGAGGGGACGGATCACAGTGATACTCGACAGAGTACCACATTTACTCTGCACAATCCTTTTGGTCCCGGGTAGGGCAGGCCTGAGGGGACGGATCACAGTGATACTCGAAAGAGTACCACATTTAGTCTCCAAAATCCCTTTGGTCCCGGATAGGGCAGGTCAGAGGGGACAGATCACAGTGATACTCGACAGAGTACCACATTTACTCTGCACAATCCCTTTGGTCCCGGGTAGGGCAGGCCTGAGGGGAGGGATCACAGTAATACTGGACAGAGTACCACATTTAGTCTTCAAAATCCCTTTGGTCCCGGATAGGGCAGGTCAGAGGGGACAGATCACAGTGATACTCGGCAGAGTACCACATTTACTCTCCACAGTCCCTTTGGTCCCTGATAGGGCAGGTCAGAGGGGACGGATCACAGTGATACTCGACAGAGTACCACATTTACTCTTCAGAATCCCTTTGGTCCCGGATAGGGCAGGCCTGAGGGGACTGATCACAGTGATACTCGACAGAGTACCACATTTACTCTCCACAATCCCTTTGGTCCCGGGTAGGGCAGGCCTGAGGGGAGGGATCACAGTAATACTGGACAGAGTACCACATTTAGTCTTCAAAATCCCTTTGGTCCCGGATAGGGCAGGTCAGAGGGGACAGATCACAGTGATACTCGACAGAGTACCACATTTACTCTCCACAATCCCTTTGGTCCCGGGTAGGGCAGGCCTGAGGGGACGGATCACAGTAATACTGGACAGAGTACCACATTTAGTCTCCAAAATCCCTTTGGTCCCGGATAGGGCAGGTCAGAGGGGACAGATCACAGTGATACTCGGCAGAGTACCACATTTACTCTCCACAGTCCCTTTGGTCCCTGATAGGGCAGGTCAGAGGGGACGGATCACAGTGATACTCGACAGAGTACCACATTTACTCTCCATAATCCCTTTGGTCCCGGATTGGGCAGGCCAGAGGGGACAGATCACAGTGTTACTCGGCAGGGTACCACATTTACTCTTCAGAATCCCTTTGGTCCCGGATAGGGCAGGCCTGAGGGGACTGATCACAGTGATTCTCGACAGAGTACCACATGTACTCTCCACAATCCCTTTGGTCCCGGATAGGGCAGTCCAGAGGGGACGGATCACAGTGATACTCGAAAGAGTACCACATTTAGTCTCCAAAATCCGTTTGGTCCCGGATAGGGCAGGTCAGAGGGGACGGATCACAGTGATACTCGACAGGGTACCACATTACTCTCCAAAATCTCTTTGGTCCCGGATAGGGCAGGCCAGAGGGGACGGATCACAGTGATACTCGACAGAGTACCACATTTACTCTCCACAATCCCTTTGGTCCCGGATAGGGCAGGCCAGAGGGGACGGATCACAGTGATACTCGACAGAGTACCACATTTACTCTCCACAATCCCTTTGGTCCCAGATAGGTCAGGACAGAGGGGACGGATCACTGTGATACTCGACAGAGAACCACATTTACTCTCCACAATCCCTTTGGTCCCGGATAGGGCAGGCCAGAGGGGACGGATCACATTAATAGTCGACAGAGTACCACATTTACTCTACACAATCCCTTTGGTCCCGGATAGGGCAGTCCAGAGGGGACGGATCACAGTGATACTCGAAAGAGTACCACATTTAGTCTCCAAAATCCCTTTGGTCCCGGATAGGGCAGGTCAGAGGGGACAGATCACAGTGATACTCGACAGACTACCACATTTACTCTCCACAATCCCTTTGGTCCCGGGTAGGGCAGGCCTGAGGGGACGGATCACAGTAATACTGGACAGAGTACCACATTTAGTCTCCAAAATCCCTTTGGTCCCGGATAGGGCAGGTCAGAGGGGACAGATCACAGTGATACTCGGCAGAGTACCACATTTACTCTCCACAGTCCCTTTGGTCCCTGATAAGGCAGGTCAGAGGGGACGGATCACAGTGATACTCGACAGAGTACCACATTTACTCTCCATAATCCCTTTGGTCCCGGATTGTGCAGGCCAGAGGGGACAGATCACAGTGTTACTCGGCAGGGTACCACATTTACTCTTCAGAATCCCTTTGGTCCCGGATAGGGCAGGCCTGAGGGGACTGATCACAGTGATACTCGACAGAGTACCACATTTACTCTCCACAATCACTTTGCTCCCGGATAGGGCAGGCCAGAGGGGACGGATCACAGTGATACTCGACAGAGTACCACATTTACTCTCCACAATCCCTTTGGTCCCGGATAGGGCAGACCAGAGGGGACGGATCACAGTGATACTCGACAGAGTACCACATTTACTCTCCACAATCCCTCTGGTCCCGGATAGGGCAGACCAGAGGGGAGTGATCACAGTGATACTCGAAAGAGTACCACATTTTGTCTCCAAAATCTCTTTGCTCCCGGATAGGGCAGGCCAGAGGGGACGGATCACAGTGATACTCGACAGAGTACCACATTTACTCTCCACAATCACTTTGGTCTTGGAAAGGGCAGGCCAGAGGGGACGGATCACAGTGATACTCGACAGAGTACCACATTTACTCTGCACAATCCCTTTGGTCCCGGGTAGGGCAGGCCTGAGGGGACGGATCACAGTGATACTCGAAAGAGTACCACATTTAGTCTCCAAAATCCCTTTGGTCCCGGATAGGGCAGGTCAGAGGGGACAGATCACAGTGATACTCGACAGAGTACCACATTTACTCTCCACAATCCCTTTGGTCCCGGGTAGGGCAGGCCTGAGGGGACGGATCACAGTAATACTGGACAGAGTACCACATTTAGTCTTCAAAATCCCTTTGGTCCCGGATAGGGCAGGTCAGAGGGGACAGATCACAGTGATACTCGGCACAGTACCACATTTACTCTCCACAGTCCCTTTGGTCCCTGATAGGGCAGGTCAGAGGGGACCGATCACAGTGATACTCGACAGAGTACCACATTTACTCTCCATAATCCCTTTGGTCCCGGATTGGGCAGGCCAGAGGGGACAGATCACAGTGATACTCGGCAGTGTACCACATTTACTCTCCACAATCCCTTTGGTCTTGGATAGGGCAGGCCAGAGGGGACAGATCACAGTGATACTCGACAGAGTACCACATTTACTCTCCACAATCCCTTTGGTCCCGGATTGGGCAGGCCAGAGGGGACAGATCACAGTGTTACTCGGCAGGGTACCACATTTACTCTTCAGAATCCCTTTGGTCCCGGATAGGGCAGGCCTGAGGGGACTGATCACAGTGATACTCGACAGAGTACCACATTTACTCTCCACAATCCCTTTGGTCCCGGATAGGGCAGGCCAGAGGGGACGGATCACAGTGATACTCGATAGTGTACCACATTTACTCTGCACAATCACTTTGGTCCCGGATAGGGCAGGCCAGAGGGGATGGATCACAGTGATACTCGACAGAGTACCACATCACTCTCCAAAATCTCTTTGCTCCCGGATAGGGCAGGCCAGAGGGGACGGATCACAGTGATACTCGACAGAGTACCACATTTACTCTCCACAATCACTTTGGTCTTGGAAAGGGCAGGCCAGAGGGGACGGATCACAGTGATACTCGACAGAGTACCACATTTACTCTGCACAATCCCTTTGGTCCCGGGTAGGGCAGGCCTGAGGGGACGGATCACAGTGATACTCGAAAGAGTACCACATTTAGTCTCCAAAATCCCTTTGCTCCCGGATAGGGCAGGTCAGAGGGGACAGATCACAGTGATACTCGACAGAGTACCACATTTACTCTCCACAATCCCTTTGGTCCCGTGTAGGGCAGGCCTGAGGGGACGGATCACAGTAATACTGGACAGAGTACCACATTTAGTCTTCAAAATCCCTTTGGTCCCGGATAGGGCAGGTCAGAGGGGACAGATCACAGTGATACTCGGCAGAGTACCACATTTACTCTCCACAGTCCCTTTGGTCCCTGATAGGGCAGGTCAGAGGGGACGGATCACAGTGATACTCGACAGAGTACCACATTTACTCTTCAGAATCCCTTTGGTCCCGGATAGGGCAGGCCTGAGGGGACTGATCACAGTGATTCTCGACAGAGTACCACATGTACTCTCCACAATCCCTTTGGTCCCGGATAGGGCAGGCCAGAGGGGACGGATCACAGTGATACTCGATAGTGTACCACATTTACTCTCCACAATCCCTTTGGTCCCGGATAGGGCAGGCCAGAGGGGACGGATCACAGTGATACTCGATAGTGTACCACATTACTCTCCACAATCCCTTTAGTCACCGATAGGGTAGGCCGGATGGAATGGATCACTGTGATACTCGACAGAGAACCACATTTACTCTCCACAATCCCTTTGGTCCCGGGTAGGGCAGGCCTGAGGGGACGGATTACAGTGATACACGAAATAGTACCACATTTAGTCTCCAAAATCCGTTTGGTCCCGGATAGGGCAGGTCAGAGGGGACAGATCACAGTGATACTCGACAGAGTACCACATTTACTCTCCACAATCCCTTTGGTCCCGGGTAGGGCAGGCCTGAGGGGACGGATCACAGTAATACTGGACAGAGTACCACATTTTGTCTCCAAAATCCCTTTGGTCCCGGATAGGGCAGGTCAGAGGGGACAGATCACAGTGATACTCGGCAGAGTACCACATTTACTCTCCACAGTCCCTTTGGTCCCTGATAAGGCAGGTCAGAGGGGACGGATCACAGTGATACTCGACAGAGTACCACATTTACTCTCCATAATCCCTTTGGTCCCGGGTAGGGCAGGCCTGAGGGGACGGATCACAGTAATACTGGACAGAGTACCACATTTAGTCTCCAAAATCCCTTTGGTCCCGGATAGGGCAGGTCAGAGGGGACAGATCACAGTGATACTCGGCAGTGTACCACATTTACTCTCCACAGTCCCTTTGGTCCCGGATAGGGCAGGTCAGAGGGGACGGATCACAGTGATACTCGACAGAGTACCACATTTACTCTCCATAATCCCTTTGGTCCCGGATTGTGCAGGCCAGAGGGGACAGATCACAGTGTTACTCGGCAGGGTACCACATTTACTCTTCAGAATCCCCTTGGTCCCGGATAGGGCAGGCCTGAGGGGACTGATCACAGTGATACTCGACAGAGTACCACATTTACTCTCCACAGTCCCTTTGGTCCCTGATAGGGCAGGTCAGAGGGGACGGATCACAGTGATACTCGACAGAGTACCACATTTACTCTCCACAATCCCTTTGGTCCCGGATAGGGCAGGCCAGAGGGGACAGATCACAGTGATACTCGGCAGGGTACCACATTTCCTCTTCAGAATCCCTTTGGTCCCGGATAGGGCAGGCCTGAGGGGACTGATCACAGTGATTCTCGACAGAGTACCACATGTACTCTCCACAATCCCTTTGGTCCCGGATAGGGCAGGCCAGAGGGGACGGATCACAGTGATACTCGATAGTGTACCACATTTACTCTCCACAATCACTTTGGTCCCGGATAGGGCAGGCCAGAGGGGACGGATCACAGTGATACTCGACAGAGTACCACATTACTCTCCACAATCCCTTTAGTCACCGATAGGGTAGGCCAGATGGAATGGATCACTGTGATACTCGACAGAGAACCACATTTACTCTCCACAATCCCTTTGGTCCCGGGTAGGGCAGGCCTGAGGGGACGGATTACAGTGATACACGAAAGAGTACCACATTTAGTCTCCAAAATCCGTTTGGTCCCGGATAGGGCAGGTCAGAGGGGACAGATCACAGTGATACTCGACAGAGTACCACATTTACTCTCCACAATCCCTTTGGTCCCGGATAGGGCAGGCCAGAGGGGACGGATCACAGTGATACTCGACAGAGTACCACATTTACTCTCCACAATCCCTTTGGTCCCGGATAGGGCAGGCCAGAGGGGACGGATCACAGTGATACTCGACAGAGTACCACATTTACTCTCCACAATCCCTTTGGTCCCAGATAGGTCAGGACAGAGGGGACGGATCACTGTGATACTCGACAGAGAACCACATTTACTCTCCACAATCCCTTTGGTCCCGGATAGGGCAGGCCAGAGGGGACGGATCACATTAATAGTCGACAGAGTACCACATTTATTCTACACAATCCCTTTGGTCCCGGATAGGGCAGTCCAGAGGGGACGGATCACAGTGATATTCTACAGAGTAACACATTTACTCTCCACAATCCCTTTAGTCACCGATAGGGTAGGCCAGATGGAATGGATCACTGTGATACTTGACAGAGAACCACATTTACTCTCCACAATCCCTTTGGTCCCGGGTAGGGCAGGCCTGAGGGGACGGATTACAGTGATACTCGAAAGAGTACCACATTTAGTCTCCAAAATCCGTTTGGTCCCGGATAGGGCAGGTCAGAGGGGACAGATCACAGTGATACTCGACAGACTACCACATTTACTCTCCACAATCCCTTTGGTCCCGGGTAGGGCAGGCCTGAGGGGACGGATCACAGTAATACTGGACAGAGTACCACATTTAGTCTCCAAAATCCCTTTGGTCCCGGATAGGGCAGGTCAGAGGGGACAGATCACAGTGATACTCGGCAGAGTACCACATTTACTCTCCACAGTCCCTTTGGTCCCTGATAAGGCAGGTCAGAGGGGACGGATCACAGTGATACTCGACAGAGTACCACATTTACTCTCCATAATCCCTTTGGTCCCGGATTGTGCAGGCCAGAGGGGACAGATCACAGTGTTACTCGGCAGGGTACCACATTTACTCTTCAGAATCCCTTTGGTCCCGGATAGGGCAGGCCTGAGGGGACTGATCACAGTGATACTCGACAGAGTACCACATTTACTCTTCAGAATCCCTTTGGTCCCGGATAGGGCAGGCCTGAGGGGACTGATCACAGTGATACTCGACAGAGTACCACATTTACTCTCCACAATCACTTTGCTCCCGGATAGGGCAGGCCAGAGGGGACGGATCACAGTGATACTCGACAGAGTACCACATTTACTCTCCACAATCCCTTTGGTCCCGGATAGGGCAGGCCAGAGGGGACGGATCACAGTGATACTCGACAGAGTACCACATTTACTCTCCATAATCCCTTTGGTCCCGGATTGGGCAGGCCAGAGGGGACGGATCACAGTGATACTCGACAGAGTACCACATTACTCTCCAAAATCTCTTTGCTCCCGGATAGGGCAGGCCAGAGGGGACGGATCACAGTGATACTCGACAGAGTACCACATTTACTCTCCACAATCACTTTGGTCTTGGAAAGGGCAGGCCAGAGGGGACGGATCACAGTGATACTCGACAGAGTACCACATTTACTCTGCACAATCCCTTTGGTCCCGGGTAGGGCAGGCCTGAGGGGACGGATCACAGTGATACTCGAAAGAGTACCACATTTAGTCTCCAAAATCCCTTTGGTCCCGGATAGGGCAGGTCAGAGGGGACAGATCACAGTGATACTCGACAGAGTACCACATTTACTCTCCACAATCCCTTTGGTCCCGGGTAGGGCAGGCCTGAGGGGACGGATCACAGTAATACTGGACAGAGTACCACATTTAGTCTTCAAAATCCCTTTGGTCCCGGATAGGGCAGGTCAGAGGGGACAGATCACAGTGATACTCGACAGAGTACCACATTTACTCTCCACAATCCCTTTGGTCCCGGATTGGGCAGGCCAGAGGGGACAGATCACAGTGTTACTCGGCAGGGTGCCACATTTACTCTTCAGAATCCCTTTGGTCCCGGATAGGGCAGGCCTGAGGGGACTGATCACAGTGATACTCGACAGAGTACCACATTTACTCTCCACAATCACTTTGCTCCCGGATAGGGCAGGCCAGAGGGGACGGATCACTGTGATACTCGACAGAGTACCACATTTACTCTCCACAATCCCTTTGGTCCCGGATAGGGCAGGCCAGAGGGGACGGATCACAGTGATACTCCATAGTGTACCACATTTACTCTCCACAATCCCTTTGGTCCCGGATAGGGCAGGCCAGAGGGGACGGATCACAGTGATACTCGACAGAGTACCACATTACTCTCCAAAATCTCTTTGCTCCCGGATAGGGCAGGCCAGAGGGGACGGATCACAGTGATACTCGACAGAGTACCACATTTACTCTCCACAATCACTTTGGTCTTGGAAAGGGCAGGCCAGAGGGGACGGATCACAGTGATACTCGACAGAGTACCACATTTACTCTGCACAATCCCTTTGGTCCCGGGTAGGGCAGGCCTGAGGGGACGGATCACAGTGATACTCGAAAGAGTACCACATTTAGTCTCCAAAATCCCTTTGCTCCCGGATAGGGCAGGTCAGAGGGGACAGATCACAGTGATACTCGACAGAGTACCACATTTACTCTCCACAATCCCTTTGGTCCCGGGTAGGGCAGGCCTGAGGGGACGGATCACAGTAATACTGGACAGAGTACCACATTTAGTCTTCAAAATCCCTTTGGTCCCGGATAGGGCAGGTCAGAGGGGACAGATCACAGTGATACTCGGCAGAGTACCACATTTACTCTCCACAGTCCCTTTGGTCCCTGATAGGGCAGGTCAGAGGGGACGGATCACAGTGATACTCGACAGAGTACCACATTTACTCTCCATAATCCCTTTGGTCCCGGATTGGGCAGGCCAGAGGGGACAGATCACAGTGATACTCGGCAGGGTACCACATTTACTCTTCAGAATCCCTTTGGTCCCGGATAGGGCAGGCCTGAGGGGACTGATCACAGTGATTCTCGACAGAGTACCACATGTACTCTCCACAATCCCTTTGGTCCCGGATAGGGCAGGCCAGAGGGGACGGATCACAGTGATACTCGATAGTGTACCACATTTACTCTCCACAATCACTTTGGTCCCGGATAGGGCAGGCCAGAGGGGACGGATCACAGTGATACTCGACAGAGTACCACATTACTCTCCACAATCCCTTTAGTCACCGATAGGGTAGGCCAGATGGAATGGATCACTGTGATACTCGACAGAGAACCACATTTACTCTCCACAATCCCTTTGGTCCCGGGTAGGGCAGGCCTGAGGGGACGGATTACAGTGATACACGAAAGAGTACCACATTTAGTCTCCAAAATCCGTTTGGTCCCGGATAGGGCAGGTCAGAGGGGACAGATCACAGTGATTCTCGACAGAGTACCACATTTACTCTCCACAATCCCTTTGGTCCCGGGTAGGGCAGGCCTGAGGGGACGGATCACAGTAATACTGGACAGAGTACCACATTTTGTCTCCAAAATCCCTTTGGTCCCGGATAGGGCAGGTCAGAGGGGACAGATCACAGTGATACTCGGCAGAGTACCACATTTACTCTCCACAGTCCCTTTGGTCCCTGATAAGGCAGGTCAGAGGGGACGGATCACAGTGATACTCGACAGAGTACCACATTTACTCTCCACAATCCCTTTGGTCCCAGATAGGTCAGGACAGAGGGGACGGATCACTGTGATACTCGACAGAGAACCACATTTACTCTCCACAATCCCTTTGGTCCCGGATAGGGCAGGCCAGAGGGGACGGATCACATTAATAGTCGACAGAGTACCACATTTACTCTACACAATCCCTTTGGTCCCGGATAGGGCAGTCCAGAGGGGACGGATCACAGTGATATTCTACAGAGTAACACATTTACTCTCCACAATCCCTTTAGTCACCGATAGGGTAGGCCAGATGGAATGGATCACTGTGATACTCGACAGAGAACCACATTTACTCTCCACAATCCCTTTGGTCCCGGGTAGGGCAGGCCTGAGGGGACGGATTACAGTGATACTCGAAAGAGTACCACATTTAGTCTCCAAAATCCGTTTGGTCCCGGATAGGGCAGGTCAGAGGGGACAGATCACAGTGATACTCGACAGACTACCACATTTACTCTCCACAATCCCTTTGGTCCCGGGTAGGGCAGGCCTGAGGGGACGGATCACAGTAATACTGGACAGAGTACCACATTTAGTCTCCAAAATCCCTTTGGTCCCGGATAGGGCAGGTCAGAGGGGACAGATCTCAGTGATACTCGACAGAGTACCACATTTACTCTTCAGAATCCCTTTGGTCCCGGATAGGGCAGGCCTGAGGGGACTGATCACAGTGATACTCGACAGAGTACCACATTTACTCTCCACAATCACTTTGCTCCCGGATAGGGCAGGCCAGAGGGGACGGATCACAGTGATACTCGACAGAGTACCACATTTACTCTCCACAATCCCTTTGGTCCCGGATAGGGCAGGCCAGAGGGGACGGATCACAGTGATACTCGACAGAGTACCACATTACTCTCCAAAATCTCTTTGCTCCCGGATAGGGCAGGCCAGAGGGGACGGATCACAGTGATACTCGACAGAGTACCACATTTACTCTCCACAATCACTTTGGTCTTGGAAAGGGCAGGCCAGAGGGGACGGATCACAGTGATACTCGACAGAGTACCACATTTACTCTGCACAATCCCTTTGGTCCCGGGTAGGGCAGGCCTGAGGGGACGGATCACAGTGATACTCGAAAGAGTACCACATTTAGTCTCCAAAATCCCTTTGGTCCCGGATAGGGCAGGTCAGAGGGGACAGATCACAGTGATACTCGACAGAGTACCACATTTACTCTCCACAATCCCTTTGGTCCCGGGTAGGGCAGGCCTGAGGGGACGGATCACAGTAATACTGGACAGAGTACCACATTTAGTCTTCAAAATCCCTTTGGTCCCGGATAGGGCAGGTCAGAGGGGACAGATCACAGTGATACTCGGCACAGTACCACATTTACTCTCCACAGTCCCTTTGGTCCCTGATAGGGCAGGTCAGAGGGGACCGATCACAGTGATACTCGACAGAGTACCACATTTACTCTCCATAATCCCTTTGGTCCCGGATTGGGCAGGCCAGAGGGGACAGATCACAGTGATACTCGGCAGTGTACCACATTTACTCTCCACAATCCCTTTGGTCTTGGATAGGGCAGGCCAGAGGGGACAGATCACAGTGATACTCGACAGAGTACCACATTTACTCTCCACAATCCCTTTGGTCCCGGATTGGGCAGGCCAGAGGGGACAGATCACAGTGTTACTCGGCAGGGTACCACATTTACTCTTCAGAATCCCTTTGGTCCCGGATAGGGCAGGCCTGAGGGGACTGATCACAGTGATACTCGACAGAGTACCACATTTACTCTCCACAATCACTTTGCTCCCGGATAGGGCAGGCCAGAGGGGACGGATCACTGTGATACTCGACAGAGTACCACATTTACTCTCCACAATCCCTTTGGTCCTGGATAGGGCAGGCCAGAGGGGTCGGATCACAGTGATACTCGATAGTGTACCACATTTACTCTGCACAATCTCTTTGCTCCCGGATAGGGCAGGCCAGAGGGGACGGATCACAGTGATACTCGACAGAGTACCACATTTACTCTCCACAATCACTTTGGTCTTGGAAAGGGCAGGCCAGAGGGGACGGATCACAGTGATACTCGACAGAGTACCACATTTACTCTGCAGAATCCCTTTGGTCCCGGGTAGGGCAGGTCAGAGGGGACAGATCACAGTGATACTCGGCAGAGTACCACATTTACTCTCCACAGTCCCTTTGGTCCCGGATAGGGCAGGTCAGAGGGGACAGATCACAGTGATACTCGACAGAGTACCACATTTACTCTCCACAATCCCTTTGGTCCCGGGTAGGGCAGGCCTGAGGGGACGGATCACAGTAATACTGGACAGAGTACCACATTTAGTCTTCAAAATCCCTTTGGTCCCGGATAGGGCAGGTCAGAGGGGACAGATCACAGTGATACTCGGCAGAGTACCACATTTACTCTCCACAGTCCCTTTGGTCCCTGATAGGGCAGGTCAGAGGGGACGGATCACAGTGATACTCGACAGAGTACCACATTTACTCTCCATAATCCCTTTGGTCCCGGATTGGGCAGGCCAGAGGGGACAGATCACAGTGATACTCGGCAGGGTACCACATTTACTCTTCAGAATCCCTTTGGTCCCGGATAGGGCAGGCCTGAGGGGACTGATCACAGTGATTCTCGACAGAGTACCACATGTACTCTCCACAATCCCTTTGGTCCCGGATAGGGCAGGCCAGAGGGGACGGATCGCAGTGATACTCGATAGTGTACCACATTTACTCTCCACAATCACTTTGGTCCCGGATAGGGCAGGCCAGAGGGGACGGATCACAGTGATACTCGACAGAGTACCACATTACTCTCCACAATCCCTTTAGTCACCGATAGGGTAGGCCAGATGGAATGGATCACTGTGATACTCGACAGAGAACCACATTTACTCTCCACAATCCCTTTGGTCCCGGGTAGGGCAGGCCTGAGGGGACGGATTACAGTGATACACGAAAGAGTACCACATTTAGTCTCCAAAATCCGTTTGGTCCCGGATAGGGCAGGTCAGAGGGGACAGATCACAGTGATACTCGACAGAGTACCACATTTACTCTCCACAATCCCTTTGGTCCCGGGTAGGGCAGGCCTGAGGGGACGGATCACAGTAATACTGGACAGAGTACCACATTTTGTCTCCAAAATCCCTTTGGTCCCGGATAGGGCAGGACAGAGGGGACAGATCACAGTGATACTCGGCAGAGTACCACATTTACTCTCCACAGTCCCTTTGGTCCCTGATAAGGCAGGTCAGAGGGGACGGATCACAGTGATACTCGACAGAGTACCACATTTACTCTCCATAATCCCTTTGGTCCCGGGTAGGGCAGGCCTGAGGGGACGGATCACAGTAATACTGGACAGAGTACCACATTTAGTCTCCAAAATCCCTTTGGTCCCGGATAGGGCAGGTCAGAGGGGACAGATCACAGTGATACTCGGCAGAGTACCACATTTACTCTCCACAGTCCCTTTGGTCCCGGATAGGGCAGGTCAGAGGGGACGGATCACAGTGATACTCGACAGAGTACCACATTTACTCTCCATAATCCCTTTGGTCCCGGATTGTGCAGGCCAGAGGGGACAGATCACAGTGTTACTCGGCAGGGTACCACATTTACTCTTCAGAATCCCTTTGGTCCCGGATAGGGCAGGCCTGAGGGGACTGATCACAGTGATACTCGACAGAGTACCACATTTACTCTCCACAGTCCCTTTGGTCCCTGATAGGGCAGGTCAGAGGGGACGGATCACAGTGATACTCGACAGAGTACCACATTTACTCTCCACAATCCCTTTGGTCCCGGATAGGGCAGGCCAGAGGGGACAGATCACAGTGATACTCGGCAGGGTACCACATTTACTCTTCAGAATCCCTTTGGTCCCGGATAGGGCAGGCCTGAGGGGACTGATCACAGTGATTCTCGACAGAGTACCACATGTACTCTCCACAATCCCTTTGGTCCCGGATAGGGCAGGCCAGAGGGGACGGATCACAGTGATACTCGATAGTGTACCACATTTACTCTCCACAATCACTTTGGTCCCGGATAGGGCAGGCCAGAGGGGACGGATCACAGTGATACTCGACAGAGTACCACATTACTCTCCACAATCCCTTTAGTCACCGATAGGGTAGGCCAGATGGAATGGATCACTGTGATACTCGACAGAGAACCACATTTACTCTCCACAATCCCTTTGGTCCCGGGTAGGGCAGGCCTGAGGGGACGGATTACAGTGATACACGAAAGAGTACCACATTTAGTCTCCAAAATCCGTTTGGTCCCGGATAGGGCAGGTCAGAGGGGACAGATCACAGTGATACTCGACAGAGTACCACATTTACTCTCCACAATCCCTTTGGTCCCGGGTAGGGCAGGCCTGAGGGGACGGATCACAGTAATACTGGACAGAGTACCACATTTTGTCTCCAAAATCCCTTTGGTCCCGGATAGGGCAGGTCAGAGGGGACAGATCACAGTGATACTCGGCAGAGTACCACATTTACTCTCCACAGTCCCTTTGGTCCCTGATAAGGCAGGTCAGAGGGGACGGATCACAGTGATACTCGACAGAGTACCACATTTACTCTCCATAATCCCTTTGGTCCCGGGTAGGGCAGGCCTGAGGGGACGGATCACAGTAATACTGGACAGAGTACCACATTTAGTCTCCAAAATCCCTTTGGTCCCGGATAGGGCAGGTCAGAGGGGACAGATCACAGTGATACTCGGCAGAGTACCACATTTACTCTCCACAGTCCCTTTGGTCCCGGATAGGGCAGGTCAGAGGGGACGGATCACAGTGATACTCGACAGAGTACCACATTTACTCTCCATAATCCCTTTGGTCCCGGATTGTGCAGGCCAGAGGGGACAGATCACAGTGTTACTCGGCAGGGTACCACATTTACTCTTCAGAATCCCCTTGGTCCCGGATAGGGCAGGCCTGAGGGGACTGATCACAGTGATACTCGACAGAGTACCATATTTACTCTCCACAATCACTTTGCTCCCGGATAGGGCAGGCCAGAGGGGACGGATCACAGTGATACTCGACAGAGTACCACATTTACTCTCCACAATCCCTTTGGTCCCGGATAGGGCAGGCCAGAGGGGACGGATCACAGTGATACTCGATAGTGTACCACATTTACTCTGCTCAATCACTTTGGTCCCGGATAGGGCAGGCCAGAGGGGACGGATCACAGTGATACTCGACAGAGTACCACATTACTCTCCAAAATCTCTTTGCTCCCGGATAGGGCAGGCCAGAGGGGACGGATCACAGTGATACTCGACAGAGTACCACATTTACTCTCCACAATCACTTTGGTCTTGGAAAGGGCAGGCCAGAGGGGACGGATCACAGTGATACTCGACAGAGTACCACATTTACTCTGCACAATCCCTTTGGTCCCGGGTAGGGCAGGCCTGAGGGGACGGATCACAGTGATACTCGAAAGAGTACCACATTTAGTCTCCAAAATCCCTTTGGTCCCGGATAGGGCAGGTCAGAGGGGACAGATCACAGTGATACTCGACAGAGTACCACATTTACTCTCCACAATCCCTTTGGTCCCGGATAGGGCAGGCCTGAGGGGACTGATCACAGTGATACTCGACAGAGTACCACATTTACTCTCCACAATCCCTTTGGTCTTGGATAGGGCAGGCCAGAGGGGACAGATCACAGTGATACTCGACAGAGTACCACATTTACTCTCCACAATCCCTTTGGTCCCGGGTAGGGCAGGCCTGAGGGGACGGATCACAGTAATACTGGACAGAGTACCACATTTAGTCTCCAAAATCCCTTTGGTCCCGGATAGGGCAGGTCAGAGGGGACAGATCACAGTGATACTCGGCAGAGTACCACATTTACTCTCCACAGTCCCTTTGGTCCCTGATAGGGCAGGTCAGAGGGGACGGATCACAGTGATACTCGACAGAGTACCACATTGACTCTCCATAATCCCTTTGGTCCCGGATTGTGCAGGCCAGAGGGGACGGATCACAGTGTTACTCGGCAGGGTACCACATTTACTCTTCAGAATCCCTTTGGTCCCGGATAGGGCAGGCCTGAGGGGACTGATCACAGTGATACTCGACAGAGTACCACATTTACTCTCCACAATCACTTTGCTCCCGGATAGGGCAGGCCAGAGGGGACGGATCACTGTGATACTCGACAGAGTACCACATTTACTCTCCACAATCCCTTTGGTCCCGGATAGGGCAGGCCAGAGGGGACGGATCACAGTGATACTCGATAGTGTACCACATTTACTCTGCACAATCACTTTGGTCCCGGATAGGGCAGGCCAGAGGGGACGGATCACAGTGATACTCGACAGAGTACCACATTACTCTCCAAAATCTCTTTGCTCCCGGATAGGGCAGGCCAGAGGGGACGGATCACAGTGATACTCGACAGAGTACCACATTTACTCTCCACAATCACTTTGGTCTTGGAAAGGGCAGGCCAGAGGGGACGGATCACAGTGATACTCGACAGAGTACCACATTTACTCTGCACAATCCCTTTGGTCCCGGGTAGGGCAGGCCTGAGGGGACGGATCACAGTGATACTCGAAAGAGTACCACATTTAGTCTCCAAAATCCCTTTGGTCCCGGATAGGGCAGGTCAGAGGGGACAGATCACAGTGATACTCGACAGAGTACCACATTTACTCTCCACAATCCCTTTGGTCCCGGGTAGGGCAGGCCTGAGGGGACGGATCACAGTAATACTGGACAGAGTACCACATTTAGTCTTCAAAATCCCTTTGGTCCCGGATAGGGCAGGTCAGAGGGGACAGATCACAGTGATACTCGGCAGAGTACCACATTTACTCTCCACAGTCCCTTTGGTCCCTGATAGGGCAGGTCAGAGGGGACGGATCACAGTGATACTCGACAGAGTACCACATTTACTCTCCATAATCCCTTTGGTCCCGGATTGGGCAGGCCAGAGGGGACAGATCACAGTGATACTCGGCAGTGTACCACATTTACTCTTCAGAATCCCTTTGGTCCCGGATAGGGCAGGCCTGAGGGGACTGATCACTGTGATACTCGACAGAGTACCACATTTACTCTCCACAATCCCTTTGGTCTTGGATAGGGCAGGCCAGAGGGGACGGATCACAGTGATACTCGACAGAGTACCACATTTACTCTGCACAATCCCTTTGGTCCCGGATAGGGCAGGTCAGAGGGGACAGATCACAGTGATACTCGACAGAGTACCACATTTACTCTCCACAATCCCTTTGGTCCCGGGTAGGGCAGGCCTGAGGGGACGGATCACAGTAATACTGGACAGAGTATCACATTTAGTCTCCAAAATCCCTTTGGTCCCGGATAGGGCAGGTCAGAGGGGACAGATCACAGTGATACTCGGCAGAGTACCACATTTAGTCTCCACAGTCCCTTTGGTCCCTGATAGGGCAGGTCAGAGGGGACGGATCACTGTGATACTCGACAGAGTACCACATTTACTCTCCACAATCCCTTTGGTCCCGGATAGGGCAGGCCAGAGGGGACGGATCACATTAATAGTCGACAGAGTACCACATTTACTCTTCAGAATCCCTTTGGTCCCGGATAGGGCAGGCCTGAGGGGACTGATCACAGTGATACTCGACAGAGTACCACATTTACTCTCCACAATCACTTTGCTCCCGGATAGGGCAGGCCAGAGGGGACGGATCACTGTGATACTCGACAGAGTACCACATTTACTCTCCACAATCCCTTTGGTCCCGGATAGGGCAGGCCAGAGGGGACGGATCACAGTGATACTCGATAGTGTACCACATTTACTCTGCACAATCACTTTGGTCCCGGATAGGGCAGGCCAGAGGGGACGGATCACAGTGATACTCGACAGAGTACCACATTTACTCTCCACAATCACTTTGGTCTTGGAAAGGGCAGGCCAGAGGGGACGGATCACAGTGATACTCGACAGAGTACCACATTTACTCTGCACAATCCCTTTGGTCCCGGGTAGGGCAGGCCTGAGGGGACGGATCACAGTGATACTCGAAAGAGTACCACATTTAGTCTCCAAAATCCCTTTGGTCCCGGATAGGGCAGGTCAGAGGGGACAGATCACAGTGATACTCGACAGAGTACCACATTTACTCTCCACAATCCCTTTGGTCCCGGGTAGGGCAGGCCTGAGGGGACGGATCACAGTAATACTGGACAGAGTACCACATTTAGTCTTCAAAATCCCTTTGGTCCCGGATAGGGCAGGTCAGAGGGGACAGATCACAGTGATACTCGGCAGAGTACCACATTTACTCTCCACAGTCCCTTTGGTCCCTGATAGGGCAGGTCAGAGGGGACGGATCACAGTGATACTCGACAGAGTACCACATTTACTCTCCATAATCCCTTTGGTCCCGGATTGGGCAGGCCAGAGGGGACAGATCACAGTGATACTCGGCAGTGTACCACATTTACTCTTCAGAATCCCTTTGGTCCCGGATAGGGCAGGCCTGAGGGGACTGATCACAGTGATACTCGACAGAGTACCACATTTACTCTCCACAATCCCTTTGGTCTTGGATAGGGCAGGCCAGAGGGGACGGATCACAGTGATACTCGACAGAGTACCACATTTACTCTGCACAATCCCTTTGGTCCCGGATAGGGCAGGTCAGAGGGGACAGATCACAGTGATACTCGACAGAGTACCACATTTACTCTCCACAATCCCTTTGGTCCCGGGTAGGGCAGGCCTGAGGGGACGGATCACAGTAATACTGGACAGAGTACCACATTTAGTCTCCAAAATCCCTTTGGTCCCGGATAGGGCAGGTCAGAGGGGACAGATCACAGTGATACTCGGCAGAGTACCACATTTACTCTCCACAGTCCCTTTGGTCCCTGATAGGGCAGGTCAGAGGGGACGGATCACTGTGATACTCGACAGAGAACCACATTTACTCTCCACAATCCCTTTGGTCCCGGATAGGGCAGGCCAGAGGGGACGGATCACATTAATAGTCGACAGAGTACCACATTTACTCTACACAATCCCTTTGGTCCCGGATAGGGCAGTCCAGAGGGGACGGATCACAGTGATATTCTACAGAGTAACACATTTACTCTCCACAATCCCTTTAGTCACCGATAGGGTAGGCCAGATGGAATGGATCACTGTGATACTCGACAGAGAACCACATTTACTCTCCACAATCCCTTTGGTCCCGGATAGGGCAGGCCTGAGGGGACAGATCACAGTGATACTCGACAGAGTACCACATTTACTCTCCACAATCCCTTTAGTCCGGGATAGGACAGGCCAGAGGGGACGAATTACAGTGATACTAGACAGAGTACCACATTTACTCTCCACAATCCCTTTGGTCCCGATAGGGCAGGCCTGAGGGGACGGATCACAGTGATACTCGACAGAGTACCACATTTACTCTCCCTAATCACTCTGGTCCCGGATAGGGCAGGCCTGAGGGGACGGATCACAGTGATACTCGACAGAGTACCACATTTACTCTCCACAATCCCTTTGGTCCCAGATAGGGCAGGCCAGAGGGGACGGATCACTGTGATACTCGACAGAGTACCACATTTACTCTCCACAATCCCTTTGATCCCGGATAGGGCAGGCCAGAGGGGACGGATCACAGTGATACTAGACAGAGTACCACATTTACTCTCCACAATCCCTTTGGTCCCAGATAGAGCAGGCCAGAGTGGACGGATCACAGTGATACTAGAGAGAGTACCACATTTACTCTCCACAATCCCTTTGGTCCCGGATAGGTCAGGCCAGAGGGGACGGTGATGTAGGCAGCTGTGATCAGGCTCACCACACAGGCTGGCTCTTTTCTCACTGCTGTAATCAGGTAGAAGGTACAAGAGCCTCAGGACTCGCCCCACCAGTGTCAGGAACAGTTACTACACATCAACCATCAGGCTGTGGAACAATACAGGATAACGTCACTCACTTTTCCATATAGATGCTCCCACAACAAATCATCGTACTGGGACTGTCTCAAAATGTGTGAAATAAGAGGTGGTTTGACTGAGACATATCACATTCCTGTCTCAGATTTAGAGAAGTACAATCTCACAGGATATTTACAGCGGAAGGGCTGGAATGATGTTTCCCATAAGGTGTGGAACCAGCGCTCACAGACTCAAAATCCGAGGACAACTCAGCAGGACTGAGATGAGGAGAAATTTCCTCACTCAGAGTGCTGTGAATCATTGCAATTATCTCCACAAGGTTTCTAAATTGAATAGACATATCCTGGGGCTCAGCGGTGATGGGAAGTTGCAGGAAAGTGGTGCTGAGTTCAAAGGTCAAGCATGTTCTGAGTGAAGGGCAGAAGAGGCGCAAGGGGCCGAATGGCCACGCCTTCTCTATTTCTGATTTTCTGAAACACGAGTTTACCTTTGCGCCTCACTGTTTCTTGTCCTGTCAGATTGAACAGGGAGCGCTGAGAGCACCGGACATCTATCGGCAGCCGCTGCGGTTATTTCATGTTCTCGTTTATTTGCATTGGCGAAGTTTGTTGACTTCTGCACTCTGGTTGATCTTTCAGTGATCCAGATATAGTTACCGTTCTGTAGCTTTGCTCTGTATGTTTGTAGGAGTTGTATGTGGCGACTTGTATGTACTCTGATAATAAAATTTACTTTGAACTTTGAGCCTTGGGGAACTTAGTTTGTTTCTGAGAACGAACTGTGACTGACATCTCCAGCTCCCGGTAGCAGTCCGCCCTCGGACACTCTCATAGCCAATCAGAGACCACCGCTGGGAGAGTCTTGCCGCCATTGGCTGAGGAGTGTTAGTGGGCGGGACGCTGAGCGGACCGAAGTTTGGAATCGGGAACGAGCGGACCCGGTGAGAGACCTGAGATTGGGAGCAGCTCCCCGGGTAAAGGCTGCAACAGCGGCCGGAGTTTTGAATCCTTCCGATGGCGGAGGTGAAGATTCGCGCGGAGATTCCGTGAGATGTTTCAGCCACACAGAGGGTGCCCGGTCTTTCCCCGCCTCGGATCGGGGCCTGTTGTCCGGAGTTTCCTCCCAGTCCTGTCTCCTGCTGCTGGGATACGGGAGCTGGCCCGCAGCGGCTGCCGATGGAACTCCGGTGTGTGAGCGCTCCCCTGTGCAAAAGGACAGGCTGAAGGTCAAGGGAGAACCAGGCGCAAGGGTAAACTCGGACTTTAGAAAAAAGAAACAGGAGCAGGCCATTCGGCCCTTTGTGTCTGTTCTGCCTTTCACTCAAAACATGCCTGAACTTTGACCTCCGCGCCACTTTCGCGCGACGTTCCCAGCATCGCAGAGCCCCAAAATTTGTCCTTCAAATTTAGAAACCTTGTGGAGAAAATTCCAAAGATTCGCTGCCCTCTGGGTGAGGAAATTTCTCCTCATCTCAGTTCTGCTGAGGTGAACTCGGATTTTGTGACCCCCATTCCTCACCACAGCAAAAGGAAACATCATTCCTGCCTCTACCCTGTCAATACCCTGTGAGACTGTGTCTGTCTTAGTCAGACGACCTTTTATTTCTCTAATTTTGAGACAGGCCCAGTCAGTATAATCTCTCCGAGGACACTACCTCACCTCCAAAATCAATCTGGGAAATCTCTTCATTCCCTTCATCCCACAGGCTGACTCCGGGAGGGAGACCAGACCTGTGCACAGTGTTCCATGTACGCTCTCACCAGGACCCCATATACCTTCAGAGGAGATCTTTATTCTTCTATTCAAACCTTCCTTCCCATTCAATGCTCTTCATTTAATATCGAACTCAAACAGTGAACAGACACAACACAGCCTCAGCCATGAATTTAAAGGGCAGGTGTTGCAACAGTTTGAGCTTCATACCGGGGGCCACGGAGCAAGCAGGGTGTCACAAAGGGAGGAATGTGGGAGTGTTGAGGTTTAATATCACCGGCGTATATTGTGAAATTTGTCAGCAGTAGATTGCAATATTTAGTAATAAAAACTACAGATTACAATTAGTATGTGTAAAATTATATTTAAAATGTGTTGCAAAAAGTGAGGGGAAATTCTGAGGAAGTGTTTATCGGCACATTGTCCATTCAGAAATCTGATGGTGGGGAAGAAGCTGTTCCTGAACCAGTGAGTGTGTCTTCAGGTCCGGTACATCCTCCTTGATGGTAGCAATGAGACGAAGGCATGTCCTGGGTGATGGGGGTCCTTAATGATGGATGCCACCTTTTTGTGGCATCATCTTTTGATTGAGTCCTGGATGCTGTGGAGTCCAGTGCCCATGAAGGAGCTGGCTGTGTTTACAACTTTCTGCAGCATTTTCCGATCCTGTGCAGTGGCCTCTCCACACCAGGCAGTGATGCAACCAGTTAGAATGCTCTCCACAGTACATCTGTAGAAATTTGCAAGTGTCTTTAGTGACAGACCGATTCCCTTCAATCTCCGAATGAAATATAGCCGATGTTGTGCCTTCATTGTAACTGCACCACTATGTTGGGCCCAGGACAGTTCCTCAGAGATGTTGACAGGCAGGAAATGGAAACTGCTCACCCTTTTCACTTCTGATCCCACGGTGAGGATTGGTGTGTGTTCCCTCGACTTCCCCTTCCTGAATCCACAAACAATTCCTTTGTCTTCATGATGCTGAGTGCAAGGTTGTTGCTGCGACACCACTCAACTTGCTGATCTATCTCACTCCTGTACTCCTCCTCGTCACCATCTGAAATTCCAGCAACAATAGTTGTGTCATCGGCAAGTTTACAGATGAGCCGAGCCACACAGACATGGTGTAGAGAGAGCAGAGCAGTGGGCTGAGCACGCATCGTTGAGGTGTGCCAGTGTTGATTGTCAGCAAGGAGGAGATGTTATTTCTGATCCACACAGACTGGGGTCTCCAGGTGAGGATCCAGTTGCAGAAGGAGGTACAGAGGCCCAGGTTTTGGAGCTTGTTGATTACAATTGAGGGTCTTGATTGTGTTGGACGCTGAGCTGTAATCAGCAGCCTGACTTGTGTATTGCTATTGACCTGGTGATCAAAGTCCAAGTGTGAGCCAGTGAGAATTGTTGACAGATTGTAGCGATTGGCAAATTGCAGTGGATCCCTGCACACAAGACAGGGGTTGATTCTAGTCATGACCAGCCCCTCAAAGCACTTCATCACAGTCGTGAGCGTCACTGGGCGACAGTCGTTGAGTCAGGTCACCCTGGCATTTTTGGGTACTGGTATGATTGTCGATGTTTTGAAACGTGTGTGTGTGTGTTCGCACGCTTGAGCAGAGAGACAGAGTATTTGAGGCTTTCCAGTTCAATTCAGGAATATTTCCAGTAATTGGTGTGCCTCGAAAGACGGGTCACAGTGTTGGCCCGACCATTCAGATCAGAACAAAATAATTTACCCAGCAGACTGAGCTCACAACCCGCTCTTGTGTTTCAGAGTTATTTATAAATTGAAATGTACAATTTAAAATGTGCAAAGTAAATTTATTATCAAAGTATAGGCATGTCACCATGTATAATCCTGGGATTTGATTATATTGTAAATTCAGTAAACTCAAGAACCATTATAAGATGAATGAAAGATCGCCCCCAACAGGACAAACAAAACAACCATGTGCAAAAGACAACAAAATTCAAATACAAAAGAAATAAAACTAATAAATAATCCAGAAATAAACTTCAAGAACATGAGATGAAGAGCTGTTGATTGTGTCCATTGGTTGTGGGAATAGCAAAGTTTAAGGATCTGGTCTCAATTTAGAAAATTTTTTGGTTTAGCGAATTTTTCATTATCATCTCCCATTCTCCTTAATTATTTTTTTTATCCCTTCCATGACTGCCAAAGTCTTTAAGGATTGGGATGAACTAGGTATTAAGTGTTTTTGGGACTTGTTTATCTCAGGATCTCTTGCATCATTTGACCAATTGTCAAATAAATTTGCACTCCCAAAATCACATTTTTACAGATACCTTCAAATTAGAGATTTTCTACATTTCCAATTAGCTACTTTTCCTATAGGTCCTGATAAAAATTTACTGGACGATCTTTTAAATTTAAAACCTTTTGTTAATGGTTCTATTACCGGTATCTATAACTTGTTGATTGATTCTAGACAAGTCTTTTTAGATAAAATAAAAAAGCTTGGGAGGATCACCTAAATTGTCAGATTTCTGATGATAGATGGAATAAAATTCTTAAACGGGTTATTAAATCATCTCTCTGTGCTCGTCATTCTCTTCTACAATTTAAAGTGGTTCATAGAGCTTACATTTCTAAACAGAAGCTCTCCAGTTTTTACCTGAATGTTTCTTCACTTTGTAATAAGTGCAACTCAGCTGATGCCTCTTTAATTCATATGTTTTGGTTTTGCCCTACAATTGAAACGTTTTGGCGGGAAGTATTTCATACCTTCTCCCAACTTTTTAGGGTACAATTTGACCCAAATCCCCTTACTGCCTTGTTTGATATGATTGCAAATGAAGATATAACATTAAAAATACTCCTAACCTGTAGGTTTTAGTTTTTACCTCTCTTTTAGCAAGAAGAGCAATCTTGCTTAAATGGAAGGAGTCAACCCCTCCTACACATCTTCAATGGCTACGTGATATTATGTCGTATTTAAATTTAGAAAAGATCCGCTGCTCAGTCATAAATCCGAAACAATCTCTTTATGATATTTGGGGACCTTTCCTAAATTACTTTTCCAATTTATAAAGTTTAACAGTGCACAGACTTTTATGTATATTTTTATCTTCTCTTCTTAAGTGAATATGTTTTTTTTCTAATTATCCATTGTCATCCATCAGCTTTTTTCTTTGGTAGTTGGTAGGGGGCTGACTTTATATATATATAAAACATTTCTTTTATGATGTATGACCTATCTTTAAATTTTTGATTACAGAGTGCTATACCTTTATATGTTATGCTATAACATTTTGATCAATTTTATTACACTATATGAATGTACACAAGTTATGTTGAGATGTATCTACGGTATGTGTTGAACTCTGTAAATCTTTTTTTTTCTTCTGAATAAATATATTGTACAAAGAAAGCAGGACCTGTTGGTTGAGTGTAATAACTGTTCCTGAACCTGGGGTTGAGGCTCCTGAGGCTCACGCACCTTCTTCCTGATGGCAGCATTGAGAAGAGTGCATGGCCTGTGTGGTGGGGGTCCTTGATGATGGATGCTGATTTCCTGCGACAGCACTCCGCAGAGATGTGCTCAGTTGTGAGGAGAGTTTTACCCGTGATGTGCTGGGCCATATCTACTATGATGTGCTGGGCCATACTACTGAGGACAGACAGTTCCTGCTTTCTTGTAATTGCACTTGTGTCCCGGGCTCGGGACAGATCCTCTGAAACGTTAACATTGTGGAATTTAAAGTTGCTGAACGTCTCCACCTTTGAGCCCCGATGAGGATTGCCTCATGGGTTCCTGTTTCCTCCTCCAAAGTCCAGAACCAGTTCATTACTCTTGCTCTCATTGAATGAGAGGCTGCTCTTGGACCATAAGACCATGAGAGACAGAAGCAGAATTAGGCCATTTGGCCCATCAAAACTGCTCTGCCGCTTCATCATGGTAAATCCATTTGTCCTCCCAGCCCCATTTTCCTGCCTTCGCCGCGTATCCTTTCATGCCCTGACCGATCTAAAGTCCATGAACCTCTGCCTTAGCAAAAGGAAAAGCAGCATCTGTCATCAGGGCAAGATGAGGTGAGTCACCTCCCACTCCATACCCATTCATTTCTGTCGCTCCCCCCTCCCCACTCTCTTGCCTTCAAAGCTCACTTTCACTCCTTACCATTACCTACCCAGGACTGCATAAAGTGCACAAAACAGTGAAGGCATTACAATAAATAATAAACAGGACAGTAGGGCAAGGTGTCAGTACAGGCTCTGACTATTGAGGACTCTGATAGCTTGAGGGAAGAAACTGTTACATAGTCTGGTCGTGAGAGCCCGAATGCTTCGGAGCCTTTTCCCAGATGGCAGGAAGGAGAAGAGTTTATATGAGGGGTGCGTGGGGTCCTTCATAATGCTGTTTGCTTTGCGGATGCAGCGTGTAGTATAAATGTCCATAATGGCAGGAAGAGAGACCCCGATGATCTTCTCAGCTGACCTCATATCCGCTGCAGGGTCTTGCGATCCGAGATGGTGCAATTTCCGAACCAGGCAGTGATGCAGCTGCTCAGGATGCTCTCAATACAACCCCTGTAGAATGTGATGAGGATGGGGGGTGGGAGATGGACTTTCCTCAGCATCCGCAGAAAGTAGAGACGCTACTGGGCTTTCTTTGCTATGGAGCTGGTGTTGAGGGACCAGGTGAGATTCTCCGCCAGGTGAAGAAATTTGGTGCTCTTAACGATCTCTATCGAGGAGCCGTCAATGTTCAGTGGGGAGTGGTCGCTCCGTGCCCTTCTGAAGTCAACAACCATCTCTTTCGTTTTGCTCACATTCAGAGACAGGTTGTTGGCTCTGCACCACTCCGTTAGCTGCTGCACCTCCTCTCTGTAAGCTGACTCGTCGTTCTTGCTGATGAGACCCACCACAGTCGTGTCATCGGCGAACTTGATGATATGGTTCGAGTTGTGTGTTGCAGCACGGTCGTGGGTCAGCAGAGTGAACAGCAGTGGACTGAGCACGCAGCCCTGGGGGACACCCGTGCTCAGTGTGATGGTGTTGGAGATGCTGCCTCCCGATTCGGACTGACTGAGGTCTCCCAGTCAGGAAGTCTAGGATCCAGTTGCAGAGGGAGGTGTTCAGGCCCAGCAGGCTCAGCTACTGTATGAGGTTGGTGGTGGTGCTGGGAGATCCCCAGAGTCAAAATGGTTGGTGATGGTGTGGGAGACGATGTCCTGGTGTTCCTTACTGGGGTCCTGTTCGAGGGGTAAGTAAAAGGAGGTGTCCGAGAGTTGGCGATAGGCCTCAGCAAGGTAGGGGTCAGTCCGACAGACAACTACAGCACGTCCCCTATCTGCGGGTTTGATGGTCAGGTTAGGATTAGAGCAGTGTGAGCGGAGAGTCCAACGTTCAGAAAGAGTGAGGCTGGAATTGGAGAGAGGACTGTTGAAGACGGTTGATGTCCCATAAACAGACTTTGTTGGATCCTGTTCAAATTCCTGTGGCTCCTTTGAGCCCCTTCCGAGGTCAGCACATCTTTTCTTAGATATGGGGCTGGAAACTGCTCACAATGCTCCAAGTGATGCCTCTTTGTAAAGCCTCACCAATGCATCCTTGCTTTTCCTCTCGAAGTGAATGTCAACACCACAGAGAACTTCCTCAACATCGACTCAACCTGCAAATTATCCTTCAGGGAATCCTACACGAGGATTCAGAAGGCCCTTTAATTTTTAATGTTTTTTAATATTTTTTTCCAGTTACAAAACAGTCTGCCCTTTTATTTCTTCTACCAAAGTACACGACCATGACGTCCCCGAAATTCAGTCCTTCATCCATTGATGTCTTCTGTAAATCTTTCTACAGGAAAGAAACAGCAATTTGTGTCCGGGAATTCTCAAACACAGCACACCTCTGTCCGGATATTTAAGGAGTGACCAGATATTTCCATTGAAACACCGATATATCAGTTGTTGATCCTTGGGGATGAAGTAGTGTCTCATCTCAGCCGGAAACGTGACTGAAATATTTTAGATGTCACTCAGTGAAATCCACTGGAACCGGGCGCTGAGAACACAAGTAACAGAAGTAAGGCTGTTTACAAGAAGGGGATGAGCCGTCTCCATTTTCTAAGGAAGCCGAGATCCTTGAATGTGTCAGGCAGGATGCTGGAGATGTTTTACCAGTCAGTTGTAGCGACTACAGTTTTCTTTGCCGCTTTACATTGGGGGAGCAGCATCGATGCAAAATAAACTCATCAGAAAGGTTGGAACCGTCCTTGGCCACAACCGGGGCTCTTTGGAGTGAGTGGTGGAGAGGAGTGGTGTCACTAAACAAATGGACACCCATTAGGGACAATCGGGCACATCCTCACCATGAGCGACTGCACAGGCAGCGGAGCACCCTTTCGAACAGACTCTCTCAGCACCGCTGTCACAAGGATCGTTACAGAAGCTCTTTCCGATCAGATGTAATAACCACATACAACAGTCCATCTGCTAACCGGCCACCCACAGCTCCAATCTCTTCATTAAATTTGCCGACAGCACCACATTGATTGGCCCAATCTCAAACAATAATGAGGTGGCCTGCAAGGAAGAAGTCATCTGTCTGACACAATGGTGTCGAGAAAACAACCTCTCCTTCAATGTCGAAAAATCAAGGGAGCTGGTTGTGGATTACAGGAGTAATGGAGACGAGCTAACCCCTAGTGACAACAATGGATCTGGGGTTGAGAGGGTAAACAGCTTTAAGTTCCTCGGGATCCTCATCACTGTGGACCTCACGTGGTCTGTACACACAAGCTGTGCGGTGGAAAAGGCACAACAGCGCCTCTTTCACCTCAGACGGTTGAGTAAGTTTGGTATGGGCCCCCAAATCCTAAGGACTTTCTACAGGGGCACAACTGAGAGCATCGCGACTGGGATATGGGAACTTTACCTCCCTTAATGGAAGGATTCTGCAGAGAGTGGTGCAGACAGCCCAGCGCATCTGTAGTTGTGAACTTCCCATTATTCAGGAAATTTTTAGAGACAGGTGTGTAAAAAGGGTCCGCAGGATCATGGGCACCTGAGTCACGGTAATCATGATCTACTCCAGCTGCTACCATCGGGGCAACGCTACCGCAGCAGAAAAGCGAGGACCAACAGGCTCCGGGACAGCTTCTTCCACCAGGAATCAGACTGCTTAACTCATGTTGATTTGAGTGCATTTCTATGTTACCTTGACTGTTCTGTTTATTATAAATTACTATGAAATACTACGATTGCACATTGCACATTTAGACGGAGGCATAACGTAAACAGTTTTACTCCACATATATGGGAAGGATGTAAAAATAAAGTCAATTCAAATCATCTTTCTGCAACAGATCATAGTTCAATAGTCTCTGCAATATTTTTTCATGCATTATTATTGCACATTGGTACAGTAATACTGTGTATGTTATTATCCGGTCCTGTTCACCCTGTACACATCAGACTTCCAATATAACTCGGAGTCCTGCCATGTGCAGAAGTTCGCTGATGACACGGCCATAGTGGGGTGTGTCAGGAATGGACAGGAGGAGGAGTATAGGAAACTGATACAGGACTTTGTGATATGGTGCAACTCAAACTACCTGCGTCTCAATATCACCAAGACCAAGGAAATGGTGGTGGACTTTAGGAGATCTAGGCCTCATATGGAACCAGTGATCATTAATGGAGAATGTGTGGAGCAGGTTAAGACCTACAAGTATCTGGGAGTACAGTTAGACGAGAAGCTAGACTGGACTGCCAACACAGATGCCTTGTGCAGGAAGGCACAGAGTCGACTGTACTTCCTTAGAAGGTTGGCGTCATTCAATGTCTGTAGTGAGATGCTGAAGATGTTCCATAGGTCAGTTGTGGAGAGCGCCCTCTTCTTTGTGGTGGCGTGTTGGGGAGGAAGCATTAAGAAGAGGGACGCCTCACGTCTTAATAAGCTGGTAAGGAAGGCGGGCTCTGTCGTGGGCAAAGTACAGGAGAATTTAACATCGGTAGCTGAGCGAAGGGCGCTGAGTAGGCTACGGTCAATTATGGATAACTCTGAACATCCTCTACATAGCACCATCCAGAGACAGAGAAGCAGTTTCAGTGACAGGTTACTATCGATGCAATGCTCCTCAGACAGGATGAAGAGGTCAATACTCCCCAATGCCATTAGGCTTTACAATTCTACCGCCAGGACTTAAGAACGTTTTAAAAGCTATTATTAATGCTTTTTGAGATAGTGATTTAGATGCATATCATATTTTTTACTGAGTTAAGTATTGTATGTAATTAGTTTTGCTACAACAAGTGTATGGGACATTGGGAAAAAAGTTGAATTTCCCCATGGGGATGAATAAAGTATCTATCTATCTATTCTCTATTTTTAGTAAAGTCTTCACACTGCTAAGTGCGATTTTAAATATTGCTGCTGTAACGAAAGAATTTCCCACTCGGGATCAATAAAGTATTTATTATTATTATTATTATTATTATTATTATTATTATTATTATTATTATTATTATTATTATTATTCTCCAGCCCTATATCTCTTTCAGCGACTTCACCGCTCTTGACTTTACGCCTCCCCCTTTCCCGTTTTCACCTATCACCTCATGTCGCCCCACAATCTGACTCCCTCCCTTCCTTTCCAGTCCTGAAGAAGGGTGTCGGTCTGAAACGCCGACTGTTCACTCCTCTCCATAGTCGCCGCCTGCCCCCCTGAGTTCCTCCAGCATCTTGTTTGTGTTGCTTTGGGTTTCCGTATCTGCAGATTCTCGCCTGATAAATCATTGCGCATGCGTGGTCGGGGCACCAATCCCGAGTATCGCGCATGCGCTGAGTAGCCCGGAGGCCGAAAACGACCGGACAAAGGTAAGAGCGGGTTCCGGGCGGGTTCTAATTCACCGGCGTCTGAAACGCGACCGAAGGACAATTACTGTGATTTCCAGCAACACTGGTGCTGCACCCCACGGCGGTCCTGGTCCTCTCCCGCTGTCGCAGCCCCACGATCCGTACCCGGCCACAAAGCATGCTTACCGGCGCATGCGCATTCTTGGGCCTTTCGATGCGGCCAGGGAGGTCTCTCTCTCCCTCTCCCTCTCCCCCTCCCCCTCTCTCTCCCTCTTCCCCTCCCCCCCTCTCTCCCCCTCCCTCTTCCCCTCCCCCCTCTCTCCCCCTCCCTCTTCCCCTCCCCCCCTCTCTCCCCCTCCCGCTCTCTCTCCCCCTCCCTCTCTTGTTTTACAGCGGTTGGCACCCAGCTTAATGGTGCATTACCGTCACCTTCTGCTCCGGAGTATGCGATGGACTCACATTCTAAATCCCTTCATCCAATCGGACACATACACATAACCTACACTTTATCCTCCCCATCCTAGAACCCTATTTCTGTGTATCCATCATATCCTATTAAAAAACCCTGTACCCCTTAAGAAAGCTAAAAATACCCTGACCTGTGTTCTCTCACCCATGCCCAGCAACCCTTTTAATGTGAATTCCTGCACCCCCAGTTCCCTTAGATTAATTCTCATCATCTCTCTCTGTGTCCCATATTTCCTGCAACTCAGAACTACATGCTCTACTGACTCCTCTTCCTGACATTCCTCACACAGTCCTGCCTGGTGTTTCCCTATCAATTTCAGTGTTTGGTTTAGTGCACAGTGCCCCAGCCTTAACCTAGTCCACACAATTTCCTCTATTCTGTATCTACTTCCTACCCTAGTACCTACAACACTTTTTTGTATTTGATATAAATGCCTCCCTTTCCCCTCCCTGTCCCATCTTTCTTGCCACATTTGGTTATTTTTTTTCCCAGATTACACACTTAACCTCTGTTTTACTAATACTAATGTGCATTTCTATATTTTCTTTCTTTATTGCCCTCTTTGCCAACTCATCCACCCTTTCATTGCCCTTCACCCCTACATGAGCTGGAACCCATAGAAATTTAACCTGACCTCCCTGATTTGCAACTCTTGTGACTGACTGAAGGACTTCATGAAGTACATCTTGCCAGCTGTTTGAGTGAGAAGACCTTAAACTTGCTAGTACTGAAGATGAATCTGAGCATATCAACGCTTTGACTAGTTTAGTTTTCTCCACCCAGCGCAACACAACCAACACTGCCATCATCTCCACTGTACACACCGCTAACTTATCAGATGTTCTTCTGCTGATTGCAATTGCTTTTGCTGGTATTGCCACCCCAAACCTTGTCACTCCTGTCTCAGGTTCCTTAGCACCATCTGTATAGACCTGAGTATAATCACTATACATTTCCATCACATAACAGTTAAATGCACTTACCAAATCAGTTTTATACTTTCCTTTCCTTTTTACCTCTAACAAATGCCAGTCTACATCAGGCCATACCAGCTTCCATGGAGCTACAACCAGATAAACTACTGAAGGACTTATCCTTAGATCAAACACTCCACATGATCTAGCAATATCATTCCTTACCCGACTAAAGTTTTCCCTCTGAAACCTCCCATTTTCCCAGGAGTCCTGCAACACTCCTTTAGCAGGGTGAGAATCATTGTGTCCCTGCAAATTAACCCAGTAGTTTGTCATCAATTGCATCCTTCTTAATTCCAAAGGCATTGTTCCCATTTCTACCTGCAAGGCTGATACTGGTGATGTTTTAAAAGCCCCACTGCACACTCTCAAAACCTGAGCCTGAATCACATCCAGTTTCCTTATAAGAGACCTAGCTGCTGATCCATATGCTGCACTTCCATAATCCAACACAGATCTTACTAAAGCCACATACATTCTCTTTAATGCTGAACAACTTGCTCCCATTCCCTACCAGTCAAACATCTCATCACGTTTATTACTTTTTTACATTTCTCCTCAACTTTCCTGATATGGTCTGCCCATGTTAATCGTGAATCAAATATAACTCCCTGAAATTTAAATGATCCAACCCTTTCTAAATCAATCCCATACATCCTTAACTTCTTCCCTACTTCTATTCTTTTCCTAGTGAAAAATACAGTTTGAGTTTTTTCCACTGAAAATCTACATCCCCAATCATAACCCCACTCTACCACTTCATCAATTGCTCCTTGTAGTTTCGTGATTATATGCTCCGTGTTCCTGCCTCTTTTCCACAAGGCCCCATCATCCGCAAACAGTGACCTACCTATATCCACTGGTACCTTTGTGAAGACATCATTGATCATAATGATGAAAAGTAAGGGGCTAATCACACTACCCTGAGGTGTGCCATTTCTCACTATGTACTGTTTTGATAATTCTGATCCAATCCGAACTTGAATTTGTCTACCAAACAAAAAATATTTAATCCAATTAAAAACTCTCCCCCCAACCCCCATCTTGTGCAGTTTAATTAATAATCCTTCCTTCCACATCATATCATAGGCTTTTTCAATTTTCATAGGCTACTGCTTCTTTATTTGCCTGGGCCTTTCTTATTTCAGTCTCTAACCTTATCACTGAGTCCATGGAATTCCTTCCCTTCCTAAAACCTCTCTGATAACTTGCCAGCATTCCTCTCTTCTCAAGATCATATGATAACCTTTCAGTTATCATCCTTTCCATTACCTTACATATATTTGATGTTAGTGTTATTGGCCTGTAGCTAGTGGGTTTTGACGGATCCTTGCCAGGTTTCCTTATTGGAATTACTACTGCTTCTTTCCATGCACTTGGCAATCTTCCCTCCTCCCACACTGTTGTAAAAATGCAGTAACTTCAAGAGCGCTCCTTCTAGATTTTTTTGCATAAAGTAGCATATTAGATCTTTCCCTGGTCTCGATCTCTTTATTGCTCTCACCATTTCTGCCAAAGTAAATGGATCATCAATTATATCATCTGTTTCTTCCCTCCTGTTTAACACACCTGGGTATTGACTCATTGTTCTTTCCCTTCTCCTTCTCCCTTCTTCAGACAAATTTTCTGAACTATATTGCTTTACAAATGACTTGGCCATGATCTCAGCCTTTTCCCTGCTGGAAACTGCTGTTTCCTCCTCAGACAGCATTACTGGATACTCCCAATCCTTTCTATCTCCCTGCATCCTCTTAATCATTCCCCATACGTCTCCCACAGGCGTTGTTCTTCCTATTTTGTTGCAAAAACTCCTCCAACTTGCCCTTTTAACTTGACGTATAGTTCTTCTCACTACTGCCTGTGCCTTCTTATATTGAATCAAATGCTGCATATTATGGGTTCTTTTAACTAGTCTGAGTGCTCTGTTTCTGGTTTTTACAGCCTGACAACATTCCTCTGACCACCATGGCACTATTTTTCTATTCATGCTATTTTTACTCCTGGGTATAGATCCTTCTGCTGCCATAATAATTGCTGAAGTCACCTGACTGTTTAATTCATCTGTATCTCCAGAAATGTCAATCTTTGTCAATGCTTCTTCACTTAACTTCTGGAATTTACCTCAATCTGCTTTTCCAAACACCCACTTTGGGACTCCCCCACCTGGTCTTATTTCAACTCTTTCACCCACTGAACATAAAACTGGGTAGTGATCACTGCCTACTGTTGAAGCAGTCCAAACTCCCCAGTTACTGATGCCAGCCAAGACATTAGACACTAACGTAATATCTAATACCGACTCAGTTCCTGTTGTTATGTTTATTCTTGTTCCTCTACCATCACTCATACATACCAAATCCCTTTCTTCCATCAAATCTTCAATTACCGTTCCATTTGAATCTGTAATCGGATCCCCCCATATTGTGCTGTGAGCATTGAAATCTGAACACTACACTACTTTGTGTCTATTTTGTCCTTGTATCCTTAGTAGGCTGTCCAAATCCAACCTTTTACATGGATTGTAGTAGTTAATTATAACCACTCCCTCCCCTCTCTCCCATATTTCCACCACTATGTATTCCTGATCGACTCCTTTTTCCAGTACTCTATACGGTGTACTTTGCTTGATTAACATAGCACAACCTCCTCCTCCCCCTAGATTTCTATCTTTCCTTATCATTGTATCCCCATGTACCACAAAGTCTAAAACTGGTTTCAACCAAGTTTCCTGAATACACACTACATCCGGTTTTACAACCATTTCCTTAATAAATTCCTTCAATTCCTGGCCATTGGCCAGTAAACTCCTTGCATTCCATTGCAAAAGAATCACCATAATGAGTACTAACCAGCCTATGACACTTCCTGGCTTGACTGACTAGTGAGGTTCTCCCTCACTTCTTCCCATGTCAGTCCTGCTAACCCTAAATGGTTTACTGCCGCTTTGACCACCAGCTGAATTTTGTCACTTTTTGACTTTACCTCTGCCATACTAATAATGACTCCTGCAATGAATGTTACTACAGCTTTTTTTTCCACATAAATCCTGTCATTTACTCTTCGCTGCATCTCTTGCATCCCTATTGCTCTCTGGTCATTAGGAGCATTACTCTGTTCTCTTGACATTCTTACAGCTTCTGCATTAGTGATCTTTCTTTTCACTCTTATTTCTTGAATTTTATTCTCCCGTCTCATAACCTCACACCCACTATACGCCACATTATGAGCTCCTCCACAATTACAGCATTTTGGTTGCACTCCTGTTCCGCACTTTCCATATTCATGATCATCCCCACATCTAGCACATCTCCTCTGCCTTTTACAGTTTTTAGCTATGTGTCCAAACCTTTGACAATTATAGCACCTCAATGGCTTTGGCACATACACCCTTACTTGGTAACTCATGAAACCCAGTAACACTTTCCTTGGCACTCTTTCTTCTTCAAATTCAATCAATACTGATTCACTTTCCTTTTTCATTCCCTCCTTTGTTGTTTTCAGTCTTAGAACATTAATTACTTTCCCCCCTTTGATATTCCTCTTCAACTCCTCCATGTTTATACTCATTGGTACACCCGTGATCACTCTTTTACAACCGCCATTTCGTGCTCCCACCCTCCCTGTATATTCCACCTTGCATTTTCCTATCTTTTTTAGCTTGAGTGCTTTCTCAAGTTGTTCCTCATTCGCACATCTTACCAATAGATTGCCATCATTAAGAACTTTTGCAAATACTATTTCCCCTATCTTATTTGCCAGAGTTGTTGTTAGCACAAACGGGTTAATTTTCTTCATGTGTTCTTGCACCTCCTGATTAAACCTAATTATGACAACACCTCCTCTCTGAACTTGTTCATCTTCCTCACTTTCAGAACTCTCTCCACAGTCATTTCTTATTCTTTTATTCCCTTTGTCTCAGTTTTCATTCATCCATCCCCTCACTATCTCCTTATTCCCTTTATTTCTCCCTTCACAATGATCCATTTCTCCCCAGCTGCCTATCTCTGATCCCAAATCCCTATCCCGCTTCTTCTCCACTCTCTTTCCCTCAGCCCCTCCTCTCACCTTGTCTGCCATTACCAGACTCAGGCAACCCCCTCCCAGCAATTCCCGCTCCTTCCCCACTCTCTTTCCCTCAACAAGTTCCAAACCACATTCACACATGCACCACCACCTTCCAAACTCTCAGCCCAGCCCACAACCAACTGAACAACACCGGGAGGTTTCTCTTCATGAGGGTTTCTGGGTAAAGAGGCAGCCATGGGCGATAGTACCGGTGTTGTTCCGTACAGTCGAAGGAAGTGCGAGCGGATGTATCTCCCAAACGTTGCCGAGCTCCACTATATAAATCCGAGGATTATGAATCTGAATGAAAATATAGTTACTAGTTAAGCTCGGTTGAAAAGTTTACCTTCCAGACAGTGAAAATGTCATTTAGTGCTGTATGGAAATAAAACCTTCCATCAGATTTAGTTCTCTCCGGGTTAATAACGATTTGAAACAGCTTTGCCTCGATGACAAGTGACTTCTGGCTTTCAGATCACAAAGGTGCCACACTCCAATGAGAATACCCACTGCCCTCCACTATATATTCATTGGCATTGCCATCGATGGGTTCATCACTGTCAATCAGCAGATGGGGGGGCGATCCAAGTAATTAGTAAATCTCCAGGATCGTACATGCAGTAACAAGTGACCTTTGTAGTATTGTGGAACATGACCAGAACTTGAAATAATCCCAAAGGAGAGAGACAAATTGAGCCAAGTCACAGGTTGATTGAAGTCAGAAACAGCCCATTCTCATAAAGACAGGTATATAGTCAGATAATTTGATGGTCAGTCAGAATGTCTGATCCGTGCCTTGTTAGAAGATGAGTGCATATGGAAACATAGAAATCTACAATATAATACAGGCCCTTCGGCCCACAGTGTTGTGCCGTCCATGTAACCTATTCTAGAAACTGCCTCGTATTTCCCAACTGCATTGCACTCTGTGTATTCTAAGCTCCATGAAATTATTTGAGTCTCTCAAAAGACTGTATGGTATCTGCCTGTACTGTCATTGCTGGCTGTGTATTCCATACACCTGCTACTCTCTGTGTGGGAAACCTACCTCTGACATCCCCATCGACCCTACTTCCAGGCACCTTAACACAATTCCCCTTGTTTTTGCCAATTCAGCCCCAGGAAAAAGCCTCTGGCTGTCCACACGATCGATGCCTCTCATCATTCCCCTTGTGTTTCCCAATTAGATAGATAGATACTTTATTCATTCCCATGGGGAAATTCAACATTTTTTCCAATGTCCCATACACTTGTTGTAGCAAAACTAATTACATACAATACTTAACTCAGTAAAAATATGATATGCATCTAAATCACTCTCTCCAAAAGCATTAATAATAGCTTTTAAAATTTTCTTAAGTAGTTTACTTAAATACATTAAATACAATCAATCCCGGCACTTTAACATATCTTATTCCTGGCGGTTGAATTGTAAAGCCTAATGGCATTGGGGAGTATTGACCTCTTCATCCTGTCTGAGGAGCATTGCATCGATAGCAACCTGTCGCTGAAACTGCTTCTCTGTCTCTGGATGGTGCTATGTAGAGGATGTTCAGGGTTTTCCATAATTGACCGTAGCCTACTCAGCGCCCTTCGCTCAGCTACCGATGTTATACTCTCCAGTACTTTGCCCACGACAGAGCCCGCCTTCCTTCCCAGCTTATTAAGACGTGAGGCGTCCCTCTTCTTAGTGCTGCCTCCCCAACACGCCACCACAAAGAAGAGGGCGCTCTCCACAACTGACCTATAGAACATCTTCAGCATCTCACTGCAGACATTGAATGATGCCAACCTTCTAAGGAAGTACAGTTGACTCTGTGCCTTCCTGCACAAGGCACAATTCAGCCCCAGGATACAGCCTCTGACTGTCCACACGATCAATGCCTCTCATCATCTTATACACATCTATCACCTCTCATCCTCCGTCACTCTAAAGTTCACTCAACCTATTCTCTTTCTTTCTTTTTAAATCTTCTTATTAATTTAAAGAAAACCATAAGTGAAATATGAATACAAAATGTTTGAGAGTACATAATTAATAGTTTAAATAGACAATCAGATATGTAATAATCAATATATAAGGCCTCCCAAACTCATAGTATTAATGTAAAAGAATCGAAAAAGAGAAAAAAAACCCAAAAAAACTAAAACAAAACTTAAAAAAAAACTAACCAACATGGGCAATTGCATAATGGTAAGTACATACAGTACTGCCGATAACTCCGAACCTCCATCCAAATAATTAAGGATAATAACAGTAAGGTTTAGGATCAGACCATTTAACTCATATGGAAATGTTGAATAAATGGTCTCCAAGTTTCCTCAAATTTAACTTAAGAATCAAAAACCACGCTTCTAATTTTTTCTAAACTCAAACAAGGAGTAGTTTGAGAAAACCACTGAAATACAGTTGGAGGGTTAATTTCTTTCCAATTCAGTAAAATAGATCTTCTAGCCATTAATGTAACAAATGCAATCATTCGTTGAGATGAAGCGGATAGACAATTATTATCTATCATTGGTAAACCAAAAATTGCAGTAAAAGGATGCGGTTGGAAATTGATATTTAAAACTCTTGAAATAATATTAAAAATATCTTTCCAATAATTATGTAAACAAGGACAAGACCAAAACATATGAGTCAATGAAGCAACATCAGAATGACATCTGTCACAGGTTGAATTAACATAAGAATAAAATCGAGCAAGTTTATCTTTAGACATGTGAGCTCTATGTACAACCTTAAATTGTATTAGGGCATGTTTAGCACAAATAGAGGACGAATTTACCAATGATAAATTTTTTTCCCATTGCTCAGTAGATATAGGACAATGCAATTCCTCTTGCCATTCCTTCTTAATTTTTTTGATACATCTGGCTGTACACTCATTATCATATTATAAATGATAGCTACTAAACCCTTTTGACAAGGATTGAGGGCTAAAATTCTTTCTGTAATGTTCAATGGACATTCTTTTGAAAAAGACTTTAATTCATTATACAGAAAATTTCTGACTTGCAAATATCTAAAAAAAATGGGTTTTAGGTAAATTATATTTATTAGATAGCTGTTCAAAGGACATAATGTTATCATCCAAAAACAGATCACGAAAACATGTTATACCTTTTGTTTTCCATAAAAGAAAAGCTTGATCTATAGATGAAGGTCGAAAGAAGTAGTTAGATGTTTTAGGACATGACAGCATAAACTTATTCAAGCCAAGAAATTTACGAAATTGAAACCAAATTCGTAATGGATACTTGACTATGGGATTAGTTATCTGTTCATTCATTTTGAATAACGAAAAAGGAAGTGAAGATCCTAAGATTGAGATCAGTGAAAAATCTTGCACAGATTTACATTCCAAATTTACCCATTGTGGGCAAGCAGCTGTAGTCGATTCTGGTATCCAGAATATTAAATACCGTATATTAACTGCCCAATAGTAAAATCTTAAGTTTGGTAGAGCCAAGCCGCCCTCCTTCTTAGGCTTCTGTAAATATTTTTTGCCTAGTCTAGGATTTTTGTTCTGCCACAAATAAGAAGATATTTTAGAGTCAACCATATCAAAAAAAGATTTAGGAATAAAAATTGGTAATGCTTGAAATAAATATAAAAATTTAGGTAGTATCATCATCTTAATGGCATTAACTCTGCCTACCAAAGACAAACATAGAGGAGACCACCTATTAGCAAGTTGCTTAATTTGATCGATTAAAGGTAGAAAATTAATTTTAAATAAATCATTATGTTTTTTAGTAATTTTAATACCTAAATAAGTAAAATAATCTGTAACAATTCTATATGGTACATGATTATAAATTGGAACATGCATATTTAATGGAAATAGTTCACTCTTATTAAAATTCAATTTATAACCAGAAAAGTTACTAAATTGAGCGAGCAAAGAAGAAATAGCAGGAATAGATCTTTCAGGGTCATATATATTTAATAACAAGTCATCCGCATATAATGATACCATATACGTCATCTCCCCACGGGTAATACTGAAAATATTGGGTGATTCACGAATAGGTATAGCCAAGGGTTCTAAAGCAATGTCAAATAATAAAGGACTTAAAGGACAACCTTGCCTTGTACCACGAAATAGCTGAAAAAAAGGGGATCTTTGATTATTGGTAAAAACCAAAGCTAAGGGTTTATGGTATATTAATTTAATCCATGATATAAATTTTGAACTAAAATTAAAATGTTGCATTGTATTAAATAAATTTAGCCATTCGACTCTATCAAATGCTTTTTCGGCATCTAAAGAAATGACACATTCTGGTATTTTAGATGAAGAGGTATAAATAATATTAATTAATTTTCTAATATTAAAAGATGAATAGCGATTTTTAATAAATCCAGTCTGATCTTCAGAAATAATTCGAGGTAATATATTTTCTAATCTAATAGCCCAAATTTTACTAAAAACCTTAAAATCCGTATTCAACAAGGATATAGGCCGATAGGATGATGCGCATTCAGTAGGGTCTTTATCTTTTTTAAGAATTAAAGAAATAGAAGCTTCATAAAAAGATTGTGGTAGTTTGCCTATACTTAATGCATCTTTAAAAATTTTACAAAGCCAAGGAGAAAGTATGGAAGAAAAAGATTTTAAAAATTCTGTAGAAAAACCATCTGGACCAGAAGCTTTACCCGAATTCATTGAAAAAATACCCTTTTCTATTTCAGACTCCGTAATAGGTGTATCCAAAAATACACTATCCTCAACAGTTACTTTTGGAATATTCAATTTCCTTAAAAATTCATTTATTATAGAAGAGTCCTTAGTACATTCTGATTGATATAAGGGATTATAAAAATCTTGAAAGGCTTTAGTTTTCTCTTTGTGATCGCTCATCAAAGTACCATCTTGTTTACGAATCCTAGTAATCTGTCGTTTATCCGAAGCAATTTTCAATTGGTTAGCTAGTAATTTACCAGACTTATCTCCATATATATAGAATTGAGCTTTTGATTTAATTAACTGACTTTCAATCGAGGAGCATAATAGTAAGCTATGCTCCATTTGAAGTTCCACTCTTTCTTTATAAAGTTCTTTGCTAGGGGTCATTGAATAAATCTTGTCAATTGCTTTGATTTTATCAACTAGTGTTAATATTTTAGAATTAGTTCGTTTCCTAACTCCAGCAGAATATGAAATAATCTGTCCACGAATATATGCCTTAAAAGTATCTAAAGTTCCACTAGAGATCTCTGCTGCAGAATTTGTTGAGAAAAACAAATCAATTTGCTGTTTAATAAAGTTGACAAAGTCAGAATCCTGCAATAAAACAGGATTAACCCTCCAACCTTTAGTATTAATATATGAATCCGTCATCTTAATAGATAACTTCAAAGGTGCATGATCAGATATGGTAATAGAGTCATATTTACAATCCATAACATCTGTAAGTAAATGGTGATCAATGAAAAAGTAATCAATTCTTGAGTAATTATGGTAAACATGGGAAAAGTATGAAAACTCTTTGTCATTAGGGTGTAAAAGACACCAAATTTCACAAATAGCTGAATCAATCATAAAAGAGTTAATGAGAGAAGCCGATTTATTCGGAAGAGTTTGGGTGGGCTTGGATCTATCCATCAAAGGGTTTAAACAACAGTTAAAATCCCCACCCATTATCAATCTATATTGATTCAAATTAGGAAAGGATGTAAATAAACATTTAAAAAATTCAAGACAATCAGTATTTGGAGCATAAACATGAACTAAAACAACTTTTTGATTAAAAAGTAGACCAGTAAAAAGCAAAAATCTACCTTGCGGATCTGAAATTGTTTCATGATGTATAAAAGAAGTTGATGAATGTATAAAAATGGAAACACCTCTTTCTTTGGCTTGTGAATTTGAGTGATACTGTTGGCCCTTCCAAAACCTAAACAACCGTTGACTATCCACCTTCCTTACATGAGTCTCTTGTACAAAAATAACATTAGCATTCATTCTATGGAATACTTTGACTGTTTTTTTCCATTTGATCGGATGATTTAAACCATTAGTATTCCAAGAAACAAAGTTAATAGTCCTATCCATATTGACAATATTTATTACAGTTAACACATAAGTTTGAAAAAGAAGTGAGCTCATGAACCCGGAAGAAGGAAGTAAGTTCAGAGAGAAACCGGAAGTCACAGCACTGCGACCATTTTTGTAGTTTCATATAAGCCCATGAAATAAAACTAAGCAGAAAGCAAGCAAAAAGAAAAGAAAAAAGAAAAATCCCCCTCCCTCCACCCTCGAAACCCCAGGAAAAAAGCCAAAAAGAGGCAAGCAAGCAATCTAATACTAAAATTACCCCCCGTGTCTCAAGACGGCAACTCAGACACAACAAAGTTTAAAAAAAATACAAACAACCCACATTATAAGAGAGGGTTGGTGTAACAAAAGTTAAAATATAAAATTAGTATTATAAATGTATATAAACAAAAGGGTTAAAAAAGAATTAAAACGATAAAACCCATAACTAATACTGGATTGGTATTTTAAATGAAAGTTTAAAACTTTCAAACACATCAAAACAGATATGACGTTCCAAGCACTAAAGTCTGTCGGGAAGAAGAAACGACATTTTATTTTTTTAAAAATCTTAATATTTAAATGTTAAGAGTATAAAAAAGCGTATATCAGCTTAAAAAGAAAAGCAAAAAGGAAAAAAAACCCTAATAAGTTATTTTCAACGCTAATAGATTAATAATATGGAAAAATAATAAAGTCAAAATAAACCCAGCAAAAAGAGCTTTAACCGTATATAAGAAATACATGTAAGCCATACCCAAAAAAAAAACCAAACATCATTCTGTAACAGATCCAAATCTATAGGCTAAATTACATTAGTCAGCCCGATAGAATGTCATTGTTCCAGGAAACTTTGAGCATCCGCTGGAGATTTAAACAGCCGAAAAGTTCCGTCCTCAAGAGTGACTCTCAAGTGTGCTGGAAATAACAGCACTTGCTTGCAGCCTTTCTGGTGAAATTTCGACATAACCGATCTAAAAGCCATTCTTGCCCTTAAGACTTCAGGGCTATAATCTTTCAGAATGCGAAATTTAAACTCTTGATAGCTGATCATACCCTTTTTCCGAGCCGCCCGAATCAAACGTTCTTTGGTATGAGGGTAATGGATCCGGAGAATTACATGTCGTGGTTTCAAACTTGAATCAGACCGAAAACGGGAGACACGGTATGCCCGATCGATTACCGGGAGAGAGTCCAGTACCTTTGGACCCAAGACATCCATTAGAAATTTAGAGAAGAAAACGGTAAGATCACCGCTCTCAAATTTTTCCGGAATCCCAATTGACCGAAGATTTTGTCTTCGAGAGCGATTTTCCAAATCAGTAATTTTAACTTTATAACGATCCATCTGTTGAGAAGTCGAAGTTTGCTCTTCTTGTATTTTTTCAATTATACGATCTTTCTTGCGAGCGGCTTCTTCAAGAGCCAAAATACTTGCTTGTTGTTTTTGTGATTCCAGTGTAAGTGTCTGGAGCTTTTCTTCAACCAGCTTCAAATGCTCATCAAACCAAAAAAGCTTTACGGTTATTTTTCTTCAAATTTGTCTTCTATAAGCTTCACAATTGTTTCTAAAGTTATCGGTTCTTTCGTCTGTTTCGATTCTTTTGCTCTAGACATTTCAGCAAGTTGAGAATAATTCAAATAGTTAAAAAGAAAAATTCTGTATGTTTAGACCCCTTTAGAATAATTATAAGAAGATCCTTTAAGGGGTGTTTGTAGGTTAAAAAGACGTAAAAGGTTTGGAGCAAAGCCTAGAAGTGGTTTACTCCATGAGCGCCATCTTGAAACGTCAACCTATTCTCATAAGGCATGTTCTCCAATCCATGCAACATCCTTGTAAATCTCCTCTGCACTCTTTCTATAGTATCCACATCCTTCCTGTAATGAGGTAATAGAATACTCTAAGTGGGGTATAAATCAGGTTTTATATAGCTGCAACATTACCTCACCACTCGTGAACTCAGTTCCATGGTTGATGAAGGCCTTCTTAACAACGTCAATCAACGCTGCAGCTTTAAGTGTAGAATTGACATGGACCCCAGGATCTCACTGATCCTCCACACTGCCAAGAGTCCTAACATAATATGGCATTCTGTCTTCAAATCTGATGTACCGAAATAAACCACAGCACACTTATCTGGGCTGAACTCCATCTGCCAGTTCTGCATCCTATCGATGTCCTGCTGCAACCTCTGGAGAACTGTCCAGATTATTCACAAAACCCTCAGCTTTTGTGTCATCAGCAAACTTACTGACTCACCCTTCTACTTCCTCATCAAGACCATTTATAAAGATCACAAAGAGAAGGAGTCTCAGAACACATCCCTGCGGAACACCACTGGTCACCGTCCTCCATGCAGAATACGAACCATCTGCAACCACCTTTTGGCTTCTGTGGGCAAGCCAATCCTGGATCCACAAAGCAAGGTCTACTTGGATCCTTGCGTCATTACTTTCTGAATGAGCCTCGCATGAGGAATCTTATCAAAAGTCTCACTGAAAGCCATGCACACTACACCCAATGCTCTACCTTCATCAGTGTGTTTTGTTACATCCTCAAAGAAATCAATCGGGTTCGTAAGGCACGATCTGCCCTAGACAGAGCCACGCTGACTATCCCACATCAGATGATGCTTCTCCAAATGCTCAGAAATGCTGCCTCTCAGGAGCTTCTCCAACAGCGTGCCCTCCTCTGAAGTAAGAACCACTGGTCTGTAATTTCCTGGCTTATCTGGCTTACCTGAAAAGGGAACAATGTCTCCTCATCCTCTGGTACTTTTCCCCTCCCTACTGATGGTGCAAAGATCATTACCAGACGTCCAGCATTTTCCTCCCTCACTTCCCATGGTAGCCTGGGGTATATCTCAAGATGAGTACCCCCAACTTGAGTTGAAATTGGTAAAATTGTGATGCCAGAGCTCTCATTCAGAGGGGAACATATAGAAACGTGTAAAATTATGAAAAGAGTAGATAAAATAAAGGTAGGAAAGTTGTTTCCACTGGTAGATGAGGCTAGAACTAGAGGACGCCGCCTCAAGATTTGGGGGAAATTGGGATGGAAATGAGGAGGAACTGTTTTTCCCAGAGGGTGGTGAATCTGTGGATTTCTCTGCTCAATGAAGGAGTGGAGACTACCTCAGTGAATATATTTAAGACCAGGTTGGATAGATTTTGGCATAGTTATGGAATTAAGGGTTATGGGGAAAAGGCAGGTAGGTGGAGATGTCCATCGCCAGATCAGCCATGATCTTATTAAATGGTGTAGCAGGCTCGACGAGCCAGATGGCCGACTCCTGCTCCTATTTCTTATGTTCTTACCACAGACTATAATCTCTCCTGAAATACTGTCCTTCACCCATTGATGTCTTTTGCAAATATTTTTACAGGTTTGAAATGACAGAACACTTGTGCACGGGAATCTCAAACACAACAACACATCAGTTTTGCTGACTCTGGATATTTAAGGAGTGACCAAATATTTTCTTTGCGACACCAACACATCTGTTGTTGATCCACGGAGATGAAGAATTATCTCATACCAGCTGGTAATGTGTTCTGTCACTGAAATGAAGTTTTCTGTTGTAACTCAGTGAAATCCACTGGAACCGGGGTGCTGAGAACACATCAGCATTTGTTCACTGGAGATCAGTTCTTCAGCTGCTTTGATTGTACAAGGGATTCAAACATCTGACTTTCTGAATTGACAGAGAATTGATCGCAGTGAGATATCATTATCCTTCTCTCAGTGTGGGAGGGGATTCACTCACAGCCTACCCACAGACACGCCAGTGAGTTCACAGTGGGGAGAGGCCATTCACCTGCTCTGTGTGAGGGAGGGGAACTACTCAGTCATCCAGTCTGAAGATACATCAGCAAGTTCACACCTTAGTGAGATGCTCCACCTGTTCTGACTGTGGGAAGCAATTCGTTCCATTGTCGATGCTGAAGGTATATCCTAAAGTTCACCAGTGAGAGGACATTGACCTGCTCGGATGGTGGGAAGACATTCACACGCTCAACCAGACCACAGTGACACCAATCAGTTCACACCGGGGAGAAGCCATTCACCTGCTCTGAATAGGGGAACGGGTTCACTCAATCATCTCAACTGAATGAACAGCAGCGAGTTCACACCGCGAAGAGGCCATTCACCTGCTCAGACTGTGGGTAGAGATTCACTCACTCATCCACACTACATAGACACCAGCGAGTTCACACTGGGGAGAGGCCGTTCACCTGCTCAGACTGTGGGAAGGCATTCACTCAGTCAAATCACCAGCTGCAACATCAGTTAGTTCACACTAGGGAGATGCCATTCACAAGCTCAGACTGTGAGAAGGGATTCACCCAGTCATCTCAACTGAAGTCACATCAGCGAGTCCACACTGGGGAGAAGCCGTTCACTTGCTCTGAATGTGGGAAAGGATTTGCTCGGTCATCTGAACTGAAGGTACATCAGCGAGTTCACACTGGGGAGAGGCCATTCACCTGCTCAGACTGTGGGAAGGGATTCACTCACTCGTCCAACCTACACAGACACCAGCGGGTTCACACTGGGGAGAAGCCATTTATCTGCTCTGAATGTGGGAAGGTATTTGCTCAGTCATCTGAACTGAAGTCCCATCAGCGAGTCCACACTGGGGAGAAGCCGTTCACTTGCTCAGAATGTGGGAAAAGATTCGTTCGGTCATCTGTACTGAAGTTACATCAGCGAGTTCACACTCGGGAGATGCCGTTCACCTGCTCAGACTGTGGGAAGGGATTCACTCACTCGTCCAACCTACAGAGACATCAGCGAGTCCACACTGGGGAGAAGCCATTCACATGCTCTGAATGTGGGAAAGGATTCGCTCAGTCTTCTGAACTGAAGTCACATCAGCGAGTCCACACTGGGGAGAAGCCATTCACCTGCTCAGAATGTGGGAAAGGATTTGTTCGGTCATTTGAACTGAAGTTACATCAGCGAGTTCACACTAGTGAGAGGCCGTTTACCTGCTCTGACTGTGGGAAGGGATTCACTCACTCGTCCAACCTACACAGACACCAGCGAGTTCACACTGGAGAGAAGCCATTCACGTGCTCTGAATGTGGGAAACGATTCGCCCAGTCATGTCAACTGAAGATACATCAGAGAGTCCACACTGGAGAGAAGCCATTCATATGCTCTGAATGTGGGAAGGGATTTGCTCAGTCATCTGAACTGAAGGTACATCAGCGAGTTCACACTGGTGAGAGGCCGTTCAGCTGCTCAGAATGTGGGAAAGGATTCATTCGTTCATCTCAACTCCTGAGACACCAGCAAATTCACACTGGGGAAAAACCATTCATCTGCTCAGAATGTGGGAAGGGATTCACCGATTCAGTTCATCTGAAAGAACATCAGTTTGTTCACACTGTGGAGAGGCCGTTCACCTGCTCAGACTGTGGGAAAGGATTCACTCGGCGTTTTAGTCTATTAACGCACCAGTTAGATCACAGTGAGGAGAAACCATTCACATGCTCTGAATGTGGGAAAGGATTCACCCAGTCATCTCAACTGAAGGAGCATCAGCGAATCCACACTGGGGAGAAGCCGTTCGTCTGCTCTGAATGTGGGAAGGGATTCGCTCAGTCATCTCAACTGAAGTTACATCAGCGAGTTCACACTGGCGAGAGGCCATTCATCTGCTCTGAATGTGGGAAAGGATTCAGTCGTTCTTCTCAGCTCTTGAGACACCAACGAATTCACACTGGGGAGAAGCCATTCATCTGCTCAGAATGTGGGAAGGGATTCACCGATTCAGCTCAGCTGAAAGAACATCAGTTTGTTCACACTGGGGAGAGGCCGTTCACCTGCTCTGAATGTGGGAAAGGATTCAGTCGTTCATCTCAGCTCTCGAGACATCAGCAAATTCACACTGGGGATAAACCATTCTGAGGAAATGCGGATATATAAAAAATCATTTTGAACCCAAGTAACCTCTAGCTAAAAGAATAATTGGGACTGAACAGGAATTTTTGAACTAAAGTAAACTCTGTCTTCAGCAGTTAAGAAAGTAAACGGCTTATACTGGTTACCATTTAATTGTCAGAGGGACATTGAGAATTTGATAATGTATATTGTACCCGTGTTTGAGTAAGGACTCATCGATAAGGACAGCAATGAACATCTGCCTGGAATGAAGTCAGGACCTTGCAAAGGGAATAGCTGATAAGGACTGGACTGTATATCCATCTATATTCAAACCTTGAGTTAGTGCACTCTGTTATCTAAGACATTAAGTTTTGCACCAACAGACTTGGTGGGTGTACCAGTTCTAATAGCAGCTTGCAACTATTGCAACTTGATGTATGGGACTTACTATGTATGAATATACTGCTGTAACCTGACTGAGAGAGTCCACTTGTCAGATGGTTGGCAGCACTGACATGCCTTCCCTTTGATAACTGGGTCTCAAACTCTTGCAAGAGAATCCAATAAACTGTGGTGCCGAGAGGAAACTGGTCTCCCGAGTTTTATACAGATTCGACTTTAACATTGGGCGTCACGAACAGGATCCCAATACAGAGAGTGCGAAGCAGACAGACTGAGTAAGCGGCCGGACCACTCCGGGGACTGTGGAGACCGACCGGGCGCCCAACGGGTATTTCACCTTTTGTCGCTCTCCGGTAGTTCCTTTGGAGGCACGGTTCCTCGCCGAGGGCTGCTTGCATACCATGACAGGATCGGGAAAGTATCTGTCGGAAGACTTGTAGAAGCTAGGCAAATGTTATTAATTGAGTAGGAGTCGGATACTGGTAAATATATTAATTGAGCAGAAGAAGGTACCAGGTAAATTTTACTAACTGGGCAGGAGACAGACGTGCTGGGTAAATTTATCAATTCAGCAGGTGGTGCCTGCTGGGTGAATTTATCTGATTGTTAATTGAGCAGGAGGCTTTGTGCCGGGTAAATTACTTAGAGGGCATGGAGTCGAGTGATACGAGTGGGCCGAGAGCAGCCCTACACAATGTGTGTGAGAGTTTTCCAGACAAGGAAACAGATTTGTGAATATTGACCGCAGCGCTGAATAAAAAGATTGGGTGGGGGGGGGGGGGGGGAAATGTGGCCACTGAGCGGGAGCCTGCGATATCACCTCTTGAGAACAAGCAGTAAATTTGATATGGAAGAAGAACTGTGGGAAGAAGTGGAAATTGTTGAAAAGGCAATGGAAGGATAATGCAGATGCAAAGTGGAACAGTACATGATTAGCAAGTTGGAGGGATAATGCGTGTGACAAAGGGAGAGAGGTACATACTGCAGAAGGTTGCGAGACGCTAAAGGCGGAGTGTGAATGGGTGAATGGGCGTCGAAAGCGAGAGCAGGAAAAACAACGTCAGCAAACCAAGGCCGGCCTAGGTAGGAGAGAAGGGCAGGAACGTCAGTCTAAAGTTCGAACTGACAGGGAAACAAGGGATCCCGAACCCATGTCTGGGATACGACCCCGTTTGAGGACGGTGACCGTGATGAGGAGTGGGCACCCACCGTACCTTACCAGGGGCCGAGTGCACCCAGTGCTCCCGAACCCCAATCCTCCCAGTACTCAGATACGGTGGCCGCTCGGGTAAAACAGCGGCAGCGGGGAAGGGGAGGCTGTCTATATCCTCAGATTCAGAAAGGGAATACAGAGGATTATTCCGAGACAGGGAGGGAAGAATCCACTGAAACCCCAGAGTTAATGGCTCCACAGAGACAATTGCCCACCCGAATGCTGCCTAGTCCATGAGCAGCGGAGGAGGGACAGCTCTCAGTGATTCCTGTGTATGCACCCTGGAAGCCTCAAAAGATGACTGGAGAGGCTAAAGGAAAAGAGGGCAGTGCATTACTGGCCGAAGTTCTAGGTTTCCTTTGGTGACAGACAGGATTGGTGATTCCCCATACCACCATTAGGGCTTGTCCTGGGTTCAAGCTAAAGAGCGTGGGTTTCTTGCCTACACCCTGACGAAACAAGCCTCTAGCACCAAGGGAGACTGGCAAGACTTGGCCGTGGGCCAACTCCGATACTGGAAGGAGTCAGAGGTGAAGACGGGACATCTTGTAAGACACTCTTAATATTGACCGAACCCAAGACGTTGTACCACATCTCCGGACAATTTCAGGCCATGAAGTCGGCCGCACCGTTCACCCCCCCCCCCCCCACCCCCTGTTTGGATCACCGTGAACGAAGGACAGACTCTCCCACCCCTTCCGCATTACCCCCTCAAGCCCGAGGCAACGTTTTATGAGGATGGAAGGTCTCTGGTAATCCACCGAGGGGACGATGTTCTGGCTATGTGATAATGACGGACAGTGACGTCAGCCTCTTTCGAAACAGCTGTTTCCGCCCAGAAGGCTGAGCTGCTCACTCTGACTTGTGCCTGTATCCTAGCAACAGCTTTAAATGAGAATTTTTACACAGACTCCCGTTATGCACGGACTACGGAGCTTTGAGGGATTCCTGACTTGTTTTGGCTACCCCATTTTAACCTACCTTTGCAAACAACTTACTCAGCACTCTACAGCTACCTCGAGTTTTGGCTATTATGGAATGTGCAGCCCATACTGGGGAATCTGATGAGATATCTATTGGTAATGCCAGGGCTGATGCAGCAGCTAGACAGACAGCCTCGAATCCCACACGTTTAGACCCCTCGGGAACCCAGCAAGCTCCTATTAGACACAATCGAAGGACGGGCATGCCAGACATGGAGGAGATACGTACATTTCAGGAGGACGCCCCTGAAGGAGAGCGCAAACTATGGTCCCACATGGTTTGCCACCTTGAACTTCAGAACAATTTATGGGTGACCTCTGCAGGTCAGGCCTGTGTTCCCTCTGTGTTCTTACCTATTTTGATAGATTATGTATATAATTGTACACGCCTGGGCAAGGAGGGAATGGTTGAATGGTTAATACATTGTTACAATCTTGCTGGCACCCAGATTTCCAGAAAGCAGCTGCAAAGCGTGCACACGCCCAGCTAATCCACAGCCACTTCCAGGACAGCGGCGACACGAGGCGCATGTGGAAGGGCATCCAGGACATCACCAATTACAAGACAACATCACCTGCAGGCCAGCTAGCAGATGTTCTCACTGACATCTTCAACATCTCCCTGAGTAGCGCCACCGTTCCAACGTGCTTCAAGGCCGCCACCATCGTCCCCGTGCCGAAGAAGTCTTCAATGTCCTGCCTGAATGACTACCGTCCCGTTGCACGCACATCTATCATCATGAAGTGTTTCGAGAGGCTCGTCATGAGGCATATCAAGACCCTGCTGCCACCCTCACTGGACCCCCTGCAGTTTGCGTGCCGTCCCAACCGCTCAACAGATGCTGCCATTGCTACCTCCCTCCACCTGGCCCTAACCCACCTGGACAGAAAAGACACATGCGTTCGGATGCTGTTCATAGACATCAGTTCAGCATTCAACACAATCATCCCTCAGAAACTGATTGGAAAGCTGAGCCTACTGGGCCTGAACACCTCCCTCTGCAACTGGATCCTAGACTTCCTGACTGGGAGACCTCAGTCAGTCCGGATCGGGAGCAGCATCTCCAACATCATCACACTGAGCACGGGGGCCCCCAGGGCTGCGTGCTCAGCCCACTGCTGTTCACTCTGCTGACCCATGACTGTGCTGCAACACACAGCTCGAAGCATATCATCAAGTTCGCCGATAACACCATCGTGGTGGTTCTCATCAGCAAGAACAACGAGTCAGCTTACAGAGAGGAGGTGCAGCGGCTAACGGACTGGTGCAGAGCCAACAACCTGTCTCTTAATGTGAACAAAACAAAAGAGATGGTTGTTGACTTCAGGAGGGCACGGAGCGATCACTCCCCGCTTAACATCGACGGCTCCTTGGTAGAGATCGTAAAGAGCACCAAATTTCTTGGTGTTTACCTGGCGGAGAATCTCATCTGGTCCCTGAACATCAGCTCTATAGCAAAGAAAGCCCAGCAGCTTCTCTACTTTCTGCGAAGGCTGAGGAAAGTCCGTCTCCCACCCCCCATCCTCATCACATTCTACAGGGGTTGTATTGAGAGTATCCTGAGCAGCTGCATCACTGCTTGGTTCGGAAATTGCACCATTTCGGATCGCAAGACCCTGCAGCGGATAGTGAGGTCAGCTGAGAGGATCATCGGGGTGTCTCTTCCCGCCATCACGGACGTTTACACTTCACGCTGCATCCGCGAAGCAAACAGCATTATGAAGGACCCCACGCACCCCTCATACAAACTCTTCTCCCTCCTGCCGTCTGGGAAAAGGCTCCGAAGCATTCGGGCTCTCACGACCAGATGATATAACAGTTTCTTCCCCCAAGCCATCAGTCTCCACAACACCTGAAGCCTGGACTGACACGTTACTGCCCTATTGTCCTGTTCATTATTTATTGTAATGCCTGCACTGTTTTTGTGCACTTTATGCAGTCCTGTGTAGGTATGTAGTGTAGTGTAGCTTTCTTTGTGTTGGTTTTTACGTAGTTCAGTCTAGTTTTTGTACTGTGTCGTGTAACACCATGGTCCTGAAAAACGTTGCTCATTTTAACTATGTACTGTACCAGCAGTTATGGTCGAAATGACAGTAAAACTGACTTGACTTGACTTGAAGAGCGAGCCAAAGCATGTTTAATTTGTAAAAGGATGAATGTTGGAAAGCAAGTGCCTTGTGTTTCCGGATCTACCCCCTTGTCTGGTGGGCCTTTTTTCTTGTTTACAGCTTGGTTTTATAGAATTCCTAGAGTACATTGTTATGAGTATTGCTTAGTGACAGTAGATGCATTTAGCAGATGAATTGAAGCTGTTCCTACAACTAATAATACCACTATGACTATTGTGAAAATATTTCCAAAATAAATAATTCCTCGCTGTGGACTTCCAGAAATGATAAACTCGGTCAATGGGCCACATTTTGTAGCCAAAATAAATGCGGAAGTCTGTAAAGAACTTGCTATAAAACAGCAGTTCCACTGCACCTGCCTTCCGAAAGCAGCCGGCATCGTGGAACCAGCCAATAGTACCGTGAATGATCAGCTGACCAAACTTACACCAGAAACTGGACTGACCTGGTTGAAGGTTTTACCCTTAGCCCTAGGTTGCCCACATCATGCCCCACAATGTGACGTCATTGATCTATGTTCCCACCTTTGTCTGTTGAAGTTTTACTGATGAAGCTAGAATTTGTAAGTAAAACCCGTGATTTAATGTACACTCTTATCTAATTAATTAAGTTTTGCTGTAACTGATTTGGTGGGAATGTCCATGGAACGGACTGTTCTTTGTTTCGCCAGTTCTATAAATGGTCATGTTTCTGAGTGTTAGACAGAAAGCTCGTTGCGAGCTGCCGGGGAGAGAGAGAGAGAGAGAGAGATACTCAGTCTTCCTGATGATCGGCTCCGGGTCCTTTCTCGCCGGCTGAGTTCGAACAAATAAACGGGTGAAAGATTAAATAAAGACTTGTTTGTGGTGTAGTTATTTGTTCTGGTAAATTTCAGTTTACACTCACATCCAAGACTTCCATCCGGACCATCGGGACAAGCCTGGAGGATCGCCTGGAGGCTCCCGCTGAAGGGGGGAGGGGGGTTCGGTACTATCATGGACCCGTCTGGCAATTCCCCATCTTGCTATTACCTCCTTAATTGGGCATTAATCCCCTCCTCTGATTGCCGATCATTCTCAGTTCCACTAATTACAGAACACATGGTTCTCATTAGCGAAAACAGGGTAAAACTCGGGCGTCATAGCCATGCTTTGCCAGTTCGTTGGTCGACTCTAGTGTGAGTAAACCTCGTTTCCTGATTCCTTAGGACTGCCAGTTCTAAGCTCCGCATCATTCCCTGGATACTCTACGTAAACACTGTCTCCGTGTAAAGACTCTGCTGGATACCGGTTCCCCGTTCGCCACGGTGCTAACGCCTCACAACTCTGCCTCCGCGCCTCTGTCCTGCGCTAGGGTTCATCCTCAGCCTCGTCCTTGCAACCATAGCAGGGAGATGAAATAAACAACAACACTAAAATAAACACAATAACAACGTTACCCAAGGAGCTGATTATTGGTTTCAGGAGGAAGAAACCAGAGGTTCAGACAGCAGACTACATCGGAGGTGAAGAAAGTCAGGAACTTTCTGTGCATCTGGTTTTCGGTGCGGTGTATTTGGTAGAATCAAGAGCTTCGATGAGATCAGTCACTTCTCCCACCCCCGAGAATACAACGTTACTTAGCGATGCTTGATTGTACAGAGAAGCTTCACTCACCAACTTAATTTCTGATAAGAACTCCACGGAGTCAGACTGCTAAACATGTCCATTTACAGGTGAAACGAGAGTTTCGTTTGCCAGACATTTTAAATAGGTTTTCGTAAAGAGCCGCGCGCTTCCTAAGCGAAGCAACATTACAAATATTATTTACATCAATAGAATCAAACCAATCGGGAATAAAGCTGTAGTGATAGCCATTAAATGTTCTTTATTTGATAAGCCATTCAATCCTGGGATCATTTTAGTAACCGCCTTTGAATCGTCTCCAGTTTCAGCACATCCTTCCAAAGATAAGCGGCTCTTATCTTAGAATTACCATGGTTCTAGATTGGGTATAAGCACCAAACCTCAGTGGAAGACAAGCCGGCTTGCATTTACACGCCGCAGCTGCATAACAGCCCATCGAAGTCAGCTGCTAAGCATGTCCATTTATGGGTCAGACGATAGTATCGTTATTAAACTTCCGTTTATGTAAAGGACCGCGCGTTTCCAGAACGAAAGGGCATTCGAAAAGCACCAATGCAATGGATATTACAATCATTCTAGCTCACTTTAACCGTCATGGGCTTTCCATATTGCTCAGGTTCTCAACGAGAAAGTCCACTCGTGTGCCAGAAACCGCTAATCTGTGAATTGTAATGGACCTGTAGCAATGGAAGAAAAATCGCACCAGCATCACGTGGGTGGTTGGCATTTTTCAATGCAGTCTCTGCTCACGTGAAGATCTCATTAGCGAGTCTTCATTCGTTGGCACATCTGCCCAAGTTAATTGAGTTAATTTTACTGAACGAACCGGTAATGACAGGTTATTTACGTTCTCCCACCAGACTACATGAAAATATGGTTAAGTTCCCGGAAATCTGAATGATATCACCATTTATTTGAACTCCCAACAAACTTTACAATCGGACATGCGTTTTATCTACAGAGCCGACCACTTAATCTGAGCAGATGTTTGAGTCCATAGGTCAATTGCTCCTTGAATTTCCTCTGTGACAGAGTATAGATACACGTGTTGGTGCAGGTACAGAGAAATTGCAACATCAACCCAAACTGTTGCAGGATATATGTCGGGGTGTTCAAATATCTGTCAGTGTAAGAATAATTCTGAACTTGCCAGTTCATAGTATATGCAATATAGGGGATCCACAACAATATGAAATTGGCTGACAGAGCGAACAACAAAATTATTGACTTTCTCCGGTTCTCCACCTCTGGATCATTCTTTTTCTCTCCGCTGCTCCTGAGCCCCCGGCGAACTCTGTTTGCCGCGATAATATGACTGATCGTTAAAGCATTAAAAAGTAGAATCAAACCGATGGGCAGTAAAGGTGTAGTTATAGTGTTAAACAACTGGAATGCTTTCAACGCTGGTAATGTTAGGTAATCCATTGTCAAAATGCATCGCCAGGGAGAACGGAAAATCGGAAGGGTCAGTATTACAGCTGAACATAGGGGACTATGGAGCCTTGAGGGAGCAGCTGGCCAAAGTTGACTGGAAGGATACCCTAGCAGGGATGACAATGAAACAACAATGGCAGCTATTACTGGGAATAATACAGAAGCTGCAGGATCAGTTCATTCCAAAGAGGAAGGAAGATTCTAAGGGGAGTAAGGGGCGAACGTGGCTGACAAGGGAAGTCAAGGACAGTATAAAATTAAAAGAGAAGAAGTATAACATAGCAAAGATGAGTGGGAATCCAGAAAATTGGGAAACTTTTAAAGAGCAACAGAGGATAACCAAAAAGGCAATGCAGGTAGCAAAGATGAGGTACGAAGGTAAGCTAGCCAAGAATATAAAGGAGGATAGTAAAAGCTTCTTTAGTTATATGAAGAGGAAAAACAATAGTTAAGACCAAAGTTGGGCCCTTGAAGACAGAAATGGGTGAATATATGCTGGGGAACAAGGAAATGGCAGACGAGTTGAACACGTACTTTGGATCTGTCTTCACTAGGGAAGACACAGACAGTTCTAACAGCGGTCAGAGGACCTAGGGTAACGGAGGTACTGAAAGAAATACAGATTGGTCAGAAAATGGTGTTGGGTACACTGATGGGACTGAAGGCTGTTAAATTCCCAGGGCCTGGTGGTACTTCAGTTCCCAGGGTGCTTAAAGAGATGGCTCTGGAAATCGTGGTCGCATGGGTAATCATTTCCCAATGTTCTATAGATTTAGGATCAGTTCCTGAGGATTGGAGGGTAGCTAATTTTATCCCAGTTTTTAAGAAAGGATAGAGAGGGAAAACAAGGAATTATAGACCAGTTAGCCTGACATCCGTGGTGGGGAAGATACAGGAGACAATTATAAAAGATGAAATAGCGGTACATTTGGATAGCAGTAACAGGATTGGTCCGAGTTAGCATGGATTCACATTGGGTTAGTAAATGAGCATCTGACTCGTCCCGCGCCGTCTTGTGGGAAAGTATGCCACTGAATTTGGTGACCGGAATGGGAATAAATGGACATATCCGCAGACGAATGTGCGGGCTGCATTCCGGAGGTGTTCATTGGCATCTGGCGGGAAGAATGAGGTTCTGACTCTCTTGGACGGTGCTTTGCCCCTCCCGACACACTCACTATCTTAACGTCCCGGACTGCCGGTCAATGGGACAATCCGCTCGGGAATAACACCTGGGAGTTCAGGTGGTGAATCTGCAGAGCTGGAGCCCGGACTGGAAACTCTGCCGCCGCCTCTGGCGACTACTCAGGATGCGGCGCCTTTAATCAACTGAAGCATCGAAGTGACCGGATATTTCACCGCGCTGATCACCTGCTCCCTGAATTTCGACTGTGTCACCTCGTAAATAAATGTGTTCGTGTAGCAGCTGAAATCCATCAGGAAAAAACCAGACGAAGTGGAAGATCCATTCAGAATCATTGAAATCGATTCCTGTTTCTGATATATGATAATGTATGAAATTTACAACCATTGTCATCCACAGGAGGATGAAGCTGCCGGAGAGAGTGAAGAGTAAAACCACAGACCTCCTCCTGCTCTCCATCTCCGGGTCACTGCGGTTCTCCCCCTTGCTCTGACCCTTCAGCCCCTTACGGATCCGACTGGCCACTAAAATGTGCCTGACTGTCAGAGCATTGAACAGCAGGATCCCAGCGAAAGGGAGGAACGGAGTTAAAACCGTATCCAGCCAGTCGTATCCAACACACCAGGGGTCAGACTGATGGGAAAATGGGTACACCTTTACAGAATACATAAACGTGTTGGGTGTATGGGGAGAAAGGGGTAAAACAAGAACGGACGGAATTATATTGACATGAATTAGAATGGAAACATGAAAGTGCTGGGTTTATGGGAGAAACAAGGAGGGAAGGAAATATATCACCATGACTTACTATACTTAATTATTCCTTTTGTCCTGTTGCAAATCATGCTTCCGGATCGTGTAGGTTTTTTTTCATTATGAAACGGTTGAATACAGGTGAAGCATATCAGGAAAGAAATCATGCAGGCTTCTTTTCAATTTTGGGGGGCTTGACTGATTTCATTGATCCGCTTTCTTAATCAGGGCTGTAACCTTAAATGAATTCGCAGTATTGTGTTTCATTACGTATAATCGATAGGATTTTTTGGGGGTAATTTAACTTTCATTAGAAGACAGAAGCAGTGAGGATTTTATTTCCCAAATTCTCTACACCACAGTCCAGTCCAGTCGATAACAGGAAGTTGGAGTGTCCACCGCCGTTAATCGAAAGCCTTTTTTTAAATTTAGCCAATCATTCAAGGAGAAGGTGGGGATTGATGTGATTCACATTGGGTTAGTAAATGAGCATCTGACTCGACATGCACCGTCTTGTGGGAATGTCTGACAGTGAAGTTGGTGAGCGGAATGGGAATAGATGGACATATCCGCAGACGAATGTGCGGGCGGCATTCCGGAGTAGTTCTTTGTCTGGCATCTGGCGGGAAGAATGAGGTTCTGACTCTTTTGGACGGTGCTTTGCCCCTCCCCACACACACTATCTTAACATCCCGGACTGCCGGTCGATGGGACAATCCGCCCGGGAATAACACCTGGGAGATCAGGCGGTAAATCTGAAGAGCTGGAACCCGGACTGGAGACTCTGCCGCCGCCTCTGGCGACTACTCAGGATGCGGCGCCATTCATCAACTGAAGCATCGAAGTGACGGGATATTTCACCGCGCTGATCACCTGCTCCCTGAATTTCGACTGAGTCACCGCGTAAATAAATGTGTTTGTGCAGCAGCTGAAATTCATCAGGAAATACCCGAAGTACTGAAAGATCAATTCAGAATCATTGAATTTGAATCCTTTTCCTGAGACCTGATAATATATGAAATTTACAACTATTGTCATCCACAGGAGGATGAAGCTTCCGGAGAGGGTGAAGAGTAAAATCACAGACCTCCTCCTGCTCTCCATCTCCGGGTCACTGCGGTTCTCTCCCTTGCTCTGACCCTTCAGCCCCTTACGGACCCGACTGGCCACTAAAATGTGCCTGACTGTCAGAGCGTTGAGCAGCAGGATCCCAGCGAACGGGAGGAACGGGGTAAAAACCGTATCGAGCCAGTCATATCCTACCCACCAGGGGTCAGTGAAATAATGGTCCTTGGTAATACAGGACCACGGTACATTGTCGATGATCAGTCCGGGTTCCCATGTGAAGTATCGGGGAACGTTTCTCAGACAGGACAGTACACCGGTTGTTGTTAGAACCACAGCCGCAGTTTTCCCGGTGCAATATTTTGTTTTCAGTCTCTGGCAGCAAATGGCGACAAACCGGTCAAAGGTGAAAGTGACGGTGAACCAGACAGAACAGTGTGTGGCTGTGTAGCTCAGTACATCGATAACACTGCACACAGGGGTGATGCTCAGAAAACTCCACCGGAAGTAATACCTTCTGATTCGAGTCAAAATTACCCCGGAGACAATGGTCAGTAGATCCGCCGCTGCCATGGCCACCAGGTAGCGAGTGGTGCAGGTAGAGAGGCCGCACTTTCCCCGGGACAGGATCACAATCGCCACTACATTCACTGGAAAGAGGGAACAGACACAGGGCATTACTGAAAACATTCTCCGGGAATTAACATGGGATCGGGCTTTATCTAAAACTCGGTAGTGCTAGAGTCTGTAAACGGCTGCTAATCTAACACCAGAAACGGGTCGCCTGTCTTCTTCAGTGTGGAGATAAGACGATGTGTGGAGAATCGTCGATAAAAGCGATCTGCATGAACAACAACGATCGGTGCTGATCCCCATTCCAGTCGCTGATTGGGCCGGTTTCACTGAATTAACTGTGACTGACCAGAACTCTGGAAAGTCAGCATCTGATGAGGCCGAGAAGGGATACAGAGAGGAGCAACACACACAAAACTGGATGAACTCAGCAGGTCAGGCAGCATCCGTGGAATTGAATAATCTTTCGTTTTGGGTCTAGACCCTCATTCGTGACGAAGCACTGCCCCGATTTATGACGGGTTTCAGAGGGAAAGAAGGAACCACTTAGTGACCTGTGGATGAGTTGATCCGTTAATAGATTAATTCTACAGCTCTGTTTAATTCGATAACATACGGCAGCAGATCCGTGAACACTGGTTCAGGTGATCAGACCCAATAACTGACCAACGGACAGTGGGATCCGACTGTGGCAGACTCCACAGGGAGACATGAAGCACAGTACTAGGGTTTTTCTCTGATCAATAACTTAGGAAAAGTATATTTCAGAATGCAAACATCTCCCAGTCACATTTCCCGGAGAGATACCGTGGCCCAGCACTGGGACGTCTCTGAACGAAGTGTCATTCAAGGCAAGGGCAGCGTTCTATTCGATCCCATAAGTTAGAGGAGAAACATAGACTTAGTTCCACTTGTTTTTAAATACGAAAATTCAGAATGTAAAATTGACAGGATCAATATCTCTGATGGATAATTGTGCAGTGATGATCAGGTTGTAAGCTTGTAACATTATCTTAAACAGGTTAACACCGGTTAACACACAGAAATATCGAACATAAAATGCTCTGCTCACTTACCAGGAACTCCAATGGCGGCAATGAACATGTACAATATGTTCTCCACACTGATATACCTATAGAACATTGCAGGCATTTTCTCTGGCCGGTGATTTGTCTCTTTGTGCGACAGGCGATCTCTCGGAATGAAATGTTAAGGCAGCACATGCCTGCGGTTTTTAAAGCCATTTAGCAATTCCACAGGGACAGATTTCAACAGATTTAAAAATAAAGGTTTTTAAATTATTTACAAACCAATTACGTCAGACAGGTACAATCCCCGCGATGACAGACTGTGATTAAATTAATGAATAATATTTAGATCATTTGCGGGGTTAGTTTGTTACAACAAAGGTGACTGAGCCGTTCCAGGTGTCTTATCAATTTAATGTGCTTCCACTGTAAATATGTACATATGTAAATATGTAAAGGTACCAGTTGTCGGACACAGAATATTGAAGTAAATTAAGTCATTGTGCCTGTGAAATTGTACTCAATCACCTACTGTTCTATTCTCCTCAAGAGTATAAACTCTTGATGTAGTTTGTGCTTGTGGGACTCTACTGAGAGGGCCTCGGAGAAAATGTCTATTTGTGTCACGCAGATCATTTGGGGACTCATCCGTGACCCATCCCTAACCCGAACACATGCCATGAAATTGAGCCGTCTTGTTATTAATGTAAGTAGAAATGAAACAACCTTGACACTCGGCACAGCTCCATTTCAGCAGACACCCCCACATGCACATTAGATTATCCCGGAGCAAGAATCATTTCAGGCAGTTCACAAAATAGCTGTCTCCATATAAAAAAAAACAGGAACAGAGGTCAAAGTTCATCTTGAATTAATTAAAATCGCATTAAAGACGGAACAACCCTGAGTTCTGACACACCTCCAAATCCACCGGCTCCCCCAAACCAGTGCTCACCCCCGAATCCGCCAACACTCCCAGCTCTGTGCAAATTAGTGTGCATCCACAACCTGTGCTCACGGGCAAAACCTCATTCAACCCTGAAATCAGCGTGAACCCCAAAAGCAACCGACACTCCATAATTCCAGTGCAATCACACGTTCTCTGACATACCCCTAAATCTGTGCACATCCTCAAAGCAACATCCGCTGCCAAATCCGCATGCACCCCCAGATTCACCGACAGGTCCCGAAATGTGCGCACATCCGCAAATCCGTGCGCACCCCAAATCCGTGCGCACACCTACACATTACACTCTCACAGAGCAGGATTCACTTCAACTACTTTACAAAATAGCTGCTTCCGCCTTAAAAATAACAAGAACAAAGTTTAAATTGCAAACACACACCCACATGTATATTCCTCCTATAATCATTGACATCCCCTTAAATCTGCGCACCTCACCAAACTTATCTTTATCCCATCATCAGTAGGTTTCCCAAATCCACCGAGTCCCATATTCGCTGACAAAACCCGATGTCTGCTCACATCCACAAATCTCTGTGCACCCCCATATTCACCAAAACATCCCTAAGTCAGCACAATCCTCAAATCTGTGTACATATCCGTGCCTACGCCGAACCCGCAGACACCCCCAAATACATCGACATACCCAGATCTGCGCGCACAGCATACCTGCTGAATCCCCCACATGCAAGTAACATTATCTCAAAGCAAGAATTATTTCAAGCAGTTCTCGAAATATCTGCCTCCACCCTAAAAAATAGCAAGAACAGAGATCAAGGTCAAACTGCATTCATTATTAAAGTTTGCATCAATGAAACAAACTTGAGATTCGACAACCTCTGAATCCACCGGGATTCCCAAATCTGCGCTAATCTGCAAACCTGTGTTCTCCTAAAACTGTGCACACCCGCAAAGCCGCATGCAAACCACAACTCAGTGTTCGCTCCCAAGTCAGTGTGTATCCCCAAATCCGTGCGCACCCCAAACCTGCCCACACTCCCACATCCATCTACATACCCAGATCCCTGCGCACCCCAAGGCTGCTGACAACTACATATGCTCGTTAGATTATCCCAGAGCAAGAATCATTTCAAACAAATCACAAAAAAACTGCCGCCACCTTAAATCAAATAGCAAGAACAAAGTTCAAAGTGCATTTGTTATTAAAGTGTCTATAAGTGAAACAATCTTGAGATTCACATCAAACCCCTAAATCCAAGGTTACCGCAATCCGTGTGCATCCTCAAATCCGCCGACACTCCCAATTCTGTGCGGAGCCTCAGATAGATTTGCACACCCTGTGCACCCTCACATGTCAAAACTGTGGGCACCCCGAAATTCACTGACATTCCGAAATCAGTGTGCACACCCGTATTCGCCAACATGCCCTGAAACGTCCGGACATCCGCAAATCAATGTACAGCCCCATTTCCATGTGTACCCCCAAACCCGCTGACATCGCCACAGACACATTAGATTTTCCTAGAGCAAAACTCATTTCAAACAGATCGTGAAATAGCTGCCTCCATCTTAAAAAGTTCAAAGTTCTTAATGTGTTCATTATTAATGTATCTTTGTGTGTCTGCCTCTCTGCGTGTTGATATGAGTTCCCGTGTGTGTCTCTGTGTCAGAGAGTAGCTAGCAGGCAGCTATGGCGCTTTTTCATGTAGGCTTGGCTATGAGAACACTTGGCGAGGACAAAATACCGATGTGTGTACACTGGTTCGGGGAACTGTATAGCATTGCATTGTTTGTAAGGGATACAGCAATATCATGGGCTTAACTCTGAGGAGGTTGAACAGGGAATGAAAGAGTGAACCTTTGAGGAGCGTTTGATGGTTCTGGGCGAAAAATGAAGAAGAAGTCAATTTGAAAGCTGTCGAATATTGAATGCACACGAGACGGGACACAGTGGAGACCCGGTTAGGCAGGAGTGATTCGGCGGCTGATCTTGCTTTACGGATGTGCTAAGATTTAGGGGTATGGAAGCGGATGGGTAGGTGCACATGGATTTTGAGGTGTCCGTTGCTTTCGGGATGCACACTGATTTAAGGGTGGAATGCGCGTTTACCGGTGAGCACAGATTTATGGGCTCACAGTGATTTGCTCAGATTTGAGTGTGTTGGCGGATTTGGGGGTGCACACTGACTTGTGGGAGCTGTTGGATTTTGAGGAGTATCGAATCTCAAAGTTGTTCCGTTTATACAGACTTCAATATTAAATGCAATTTGAACTTTGACATCTTTTCTTGTTTTAGTTAAAAGGAGACAGCCGATTTGTGAACTATTTGAAATTATTCTTGCTCTGTTCATGTGGGAGTGTCCGCTGATCTGGACAGGTGACGAGCCTCAAGGTTGTTTCATTTGTACAGAAAATAATAATAAATGAAATTTGAATTTTGCCCTCTGTTCTTGATTATTGGGCCGAATGGCCTACTTCTGCTCCTAAGTCTTTTGGTCTTATGGGCTTATAACAGATTCCTGAGGCACAGCTCTGGTCACCGGCATCCGTGCGGAATATGACCCGTCTACAACCACACTTTGCCTACTGTGGGCAAGCCAGTTCTGGATCCACAAAGCAATGTACCCTTGGATCCTATGCCTCCTTACTTTCTCAATAAGCCTTGCAAGGGGCACCTTATCAAATGCCTAGTGAGAGGGTCATGAATGAAGGGGGATAAACTGAATTGGAGTAAGAGACGCGAAAAGTCATGCGGGGTCAGGCAGAGACAATGGGTCTTCACACACACACACACACACACACACACACACACACACACACACACACACACACACACACACACACACACACACACACACACACACACACTATATTGCCGCCCCTTCGGCTCTCATCCGTGTTCTTTACAACATACAGGGTGCCCTGATTAAAGCATCCTACCCAACACTAGACTGGTGAGTTTGATGGCGATATGTCAGGTTTACGGATTGGTCCCGGACGAGCCCCCAAATGTTCTGAGTACGACTGAGTCGCTGAAGTCGTTGAGCGTTTCATGGATAGGAAAGTGTTTATTCATCACCACATACAGACATTATTTTGGAGACCTCGTCGGTGGAGACCCCTAAACATAGCCTTCATCAAGAGTTCATGCTCTTGAGGACATTGGCAAGAGTCGGTGATTCGGAGATTCAATACAGTTTCACAAGCTACTATGCCTTAAATTACTTCCATATTCTATGTCTGACAAATGGTGCATATTTACCTTTAGCTGATAAGACACCTCGGAAGGTTCAGTCACCATTGTTGGGACAAACTAACTCCCACAAATGGCCTAAATATAAATTCATTCATTTATTCAGAATTTATCAGAGCGGGGATTGCACCTGCTTGACGTAATTGGTTTGTAAATAAATTAAAAATCTTTACATTTAAATCTGTTGAAATCTGTCTCCGTGGAGTCGCTGAATGATATTAAAAACCTCAGGTATGTGTAATCACAACATCTCATTCCGAGAGATCGTCTGTAGCACAGGAGGACAAACCACAGGACAGAGAAAATGTCTGCAATGTTGGACAGGTACTTGAGTGTAGGGAAATTATTGTGCGTGTTCATTGCGGTCATTGGAGATCCTGGTGAGTGAGCAGAGCAATTCATGTTTGCTATTTCTGTCAAGGCTCTGGAGCAGGAATCCAATCGCAGACCCAGTACAGTGCACACAGTGATATACACAGAGTCACAAATCCCGAGGTACAAACAATGTCAGCGTCAAAATTCAGGTAGAGATCAAAACGTCCAGAGAAATCCAAACAGCAGAATCGGGAAACAGGCAGAGTCGATATTCAGACCGACAGGGTACAGAAACGAATGCTGGAAACGCTCAGGAAAATTCACTGACACAATCCGGCAACAAACCGGTGAAAGCACCGGACTGAAATACACTGAGCAATAAACAGAGCGGCAGGTGATAGGTGGAGCACAATGCGACACAGGTGGCAGCAATACAGATAATAATGAGAAACAGATGAGAGACGGAGTACTCAGTAACACAGGGGCCGGAGTAGAGCAGGAGCGGGGACAGGAACACGTGGCAATGCTAAACCACAGACTGACAGCTGGAGGAAACACACAAAAAGACAGAGTTCAAATGGAGGTACTGACAGTACCCCAGCCCCCGCCCCCGCCACACACACACTACGGACGCCTCCTGGCGTCACGGCAGGTAGTGCTGGGTGCTGGCGATGGAAGTCCCTGATGAGAGAGGCCTCCAGATTGTAACGGGCGGGGACCCAGCACCTTTACTCAGGTCCGTAGACCTCTCAGTCCACAAGGTACTGGAGTCCACGCCCCCGGCGACGAACGCCCAGCAGTCGACGCACCGTAAACACCTCTGACCCATCGATGAGCCGTGAGGGAGGGGAGGTGTTGGGTACTGGACACAGGGGTGGCTCATGATAAGCTTTATGCGGGACACATAGAAGGTGAGATGCATGCGGCGGAGAGTGGAGGGGAGGTTGAGACGTACGGCAGAAGGGTCGATGAGTTTAGCAATTGGAAAGGGGCCGATGAATCGGGGGGGGGAGGTGGACGAATTTGTGGGAATCCACCTTGCGGGGTAGGTCTGAAGTTGAAAACCACACACGCTGTCCCTGTCGGTAATGTGGGGCCTTGGAGCGATGGCCGTCAGCTTGACGCTTGATCCTGACAGAGGCTCGGAGAAGGGCATTGAGGTGAAAAGTCAGGAGATAAATCTGCAACTTTTTAAAACTCCGGCTCGGCCACATCTGGAGTATTTCATATAGTTCTGGTCATCCCACTATAGGAAGGATGCTGATATTTTGGAGAGGGTGTAGAGGAGATTTACCAGGACGCTGCCTGGTTTAGAGGGCATGTGCTATCATTAAAGTCTGGATAAACTTGTGTTGTTTCTTCTGGAGAGTTGCAAAGTGATGGAAGATCATTTAGAGGTTTATAAGATTATGAGAGGCGTAGATAGAGTGGCAGAGTGTACCTGTTTCCCGAGGTTGAAATGGTTACTACCATAGGGCAGGCATTAACGGTGAGAGCGGGTAGGCTCAAGGGGCATGTGAAGGCAGTTATTTTACTCAGTGAGTCATAGATGCCTGGAATGCGCTGCCTGGGTTTAGTGGTAGAGGAAAATATAATAGAGGTTTTGAACAGGCATTTTGGGTGGGTACAGGGTAGGTAGAAAGGATTAATATTTGTGTGTTTTTGTTTTGCCTTTTTCAACACTGAGCACCGAATAGCTTATTCCATGTGTCCAGTAATGCAAAACAAAAACATATGTCTGTTCCTACCTCATCACCACAAAGTAATAGTTATGTTGTGATTATGCGGGCAGTGGGAAATCATGCCTCTTGCGCTTCTTGATTTCGTCTCAGAGATTCAGTGTCAATCAAACCCGACTCTTTCCTCTGGTAGACAGCTTCATTAATTGCGTTCAATATTTGCCTTTATTGGGGTTTTCCTCCTCCTAACACAAATGTTAAGGTTTATGGTTGTATTATGCTACGGTGATGTGGATACTAACTGTGATTGATGTGGAGGTGATGTTGGATTTTAGTGAATTACTGCTGGGTCAGGGTCTATAGGTATGTATAGGAGGGGCCTAGGAAATGACTTAAGGATGGGGTTGGTAAATGGAAATGCAGCCCACCCTATGGGGAGAGAGGTGCGTGGAACGGTAATGGTGTTAACTAAGCTTGTTCTTGGGGTTGTGGCCAGGCATAGACGTGGTGCCGTCCGGTCTGGTAGTATTGTGTGCCCTTAGCCTTTAGAATTAGTTTTAAGGGCAAGTTTGTGGATGTATATATGGGGCTTTAAGAAAGAGCGTGTTGGAGTTTAGTGTCGGAAGATATGTGTGGCTGGGGCAAATAGGGTTGTGTAGCCACTTTAATCTGGCCCGTGCCTTTCACTAACAGTGTCCAATATCATGTGGCTTAATTAACCGGTGTGCACTGTACTGGCTAGGTTTTATGGGATTTGTAGGAGGGGTATAGGCTGTGATTACTCGGGAGTGGGAAGATCATCCCTCCTGTGCTTCTTGATCACGTCACTCGAAATTCACTTTCACGCAACCCCCTCATTTTGCTCTGGCCCACGTCTTCTTTAAATTAGACCAACACCTGCCTTTAGAGGGATGTTCTTCAGTCTTACAAAAGTTTTATAAATCATGGTCATGAATATGCTAAGGTGATGAGATGACGACTCTTGATTGATATGGGTGATGTTGGATTGTAGAGAATAGGACCTGAGGTATGAGTTAGGATTTATAGGATTTGTAGGAGGGGAGTAGGCATTAGGTTTAGGGGTAGGGTTGGGAGATGGAGATGCATGCCTCCCCATTGGGAGCAAGAGAGAGGGAAGAATGTGACATGGTGTTAAATATGTTCCTTTGTGATGCCAAGGTTAGTCGGGGAACAGTAGGTGTGGTCTCTTGGATTTTAGGATTTCGTTTAAGGACAGTGTTCGGCGATCCATATATGTGGCTGCGGTGGATAAGGCTGTGGAGACTCATTAATCTCACCCGTACCTTTCATTAACCTGGTCCAACACCATTCGGCTTATTTAACTGGATGTGCACTGGGACACATCATCAATGGACTGTTGGCCTTTATTACAAAGGGAATTGAGTACAAGAGCAAGGAAATCCTCTTGCATTTGTACAGAGCCCTGGTGAGACCACACCTGGAGTATTGTGTACAGTTTTGGTCTCCAGGGTTAAGGAAGGACATCCTGGCTGTAGAGGAAGTGCAGCGTAGATTCACGAGGTTAATTCCTGGGATGTCTGGACTGTCTTACGTAGAGAGGTTAGAGAGACTGGGCTTGTACACGCTGGAATTAAGGAGATTGAGAGGGGATCTGATTGAAACATTTAAGATTATTAAGGGATTGGACAAGATAGAGGCAGGAAATATGTTCCAGATGCTGGGAGAGTCCAGTACCAGAGGGCATGGTTTGAGAATAAGGGGTAGGTCATTTAGGACAGAGTTAAGGAAAAACTTCTTCTCCCAGAGAGTTGTGGTGGTCTGGAATGCACTGCCTCGGAAGGTAGTGGAGGCCAATTCTCTGGATGCTTTCAAGAAGGAGCTAGATAGGTATCTCATGGATAGGAGAATCAAAGGATATGGGGACAAGGCAGGAACCGGGTATTGATAGTAGTTGATCAGCCATGATCTCAAAATGGCGGTGCACGCTCGAAGGGCCGAATGGTCTACTTCTGCACCTATTGTCTATTGTCTATTGTCTATAATGTATCTTGGGGTATTTGGGTCTTTCGGGTCTTTAATCTCTAAACAGCCTAGGACAGGCGACAAAGTCAGAATTGATCCAGCCTGACTGGTGTTACTCCCTTGGATTTTAGGATTACGTTTAAGGGTAGGGTGTGGAGGCGGAGCGTTGCCCAACTCAGGGATTTTGTTTCAGGAACACAGAGCGTAAAACATATAACTAAACACAGAGCAGCAGACATTGAGACAGGCACTTCGACCCACAGAGTTGTACCAAACTAATTCAACTAGCAACTAATTGTCTAACTAAACTAACTCACTTACAATAATCACCCTTTGTAGTAATTATCTGGGAGGCACGGAGAAAATGTGCAATTACAGATCAGTACCTTTATTTTATAACAGCAGAACTCCTGAACTTACACAACCGAATATGTCTGCACTTCTGCTTTTTTTTCTAACCGCCCATAAACAGTCAAAGAATAAAAAGTAAAATCACAAGTAAAGAGGCGTTTTTGTTGCTAATCACATACAACTCGTATCTCTACGTCAATGGAGCACATCTCATCCACGGTGGTCAATATCCACACTGCCAGCACACTCGAAGCGTCTGCTTCTGAACCTATTTCTTACCAATTCGAGTATTACATTTCATTGTCAGTGTCTGTAGCTCAGTGGGGAAGTGGGGAGAGCAGGAGTGTTTGTTAGGCGTAGTAGTGCAGTGCCAGTGGTTCCAGGGACACTGTTTTGTACTATATGTGGGATGTGGCTATTTTGGGAGACCTCCAGTCTTGCAGATAAACACACTTGTACAAAGTGCGGAGTTTTGCAGCTCCTGGGAGAATGGGTTAAGGAACTGAAGCTGCAGCTCGATGAATTTCGGCTCATACAGGAGAATGAGGAAGTTGATGCACAAGTAGTTGTAACTTATTGTCAGGCTCTGAGGGACAACTGGTAGAGAATGCAGCAAAATTAGGAAGACGGACATATCGAGACAAATGCCGATGGCGGTTGCGAGTTCAGCACCGCCTCCTTTCCCTTTGATCGATACAAGAGGAGTTTGTGAGCGGCCTATCGCTGTGTAGCTCGCTGTGGCAGGTAGTTAGGCTTCCGCGCTCGTGTGGCTTCTGCCTCCCTTTCCATGAATGTGGCTGTTATTGGATGAAGGGATCGTGGTTCCATTTACAGAGTAGTCTATTGCGTTTAAGGACTGTGAACTTTTTCAGTCTAAAGGATTTTGTATTTACTGTTTTAAATCGACGTTCCTTTTCCATTTTATTGTGCGATGGGACCGCGTTTGGGGTTGATGTTCTGTTGTGTTATGTTAGATATGTTTGCGGGGGTGGTCGGCGATGTTCTTGCTTTGTTTTGTCCCGGGGTGTTTGGGGTTGATGTTCTGTTGTGTTCTGTTAGATATGTTTCCGGGGGAGGGGGGGGGGCGATATTCTTGCTTTGTTTTGTCCCGGGGTGTTTGGGGTTGATGTTCTGTTGTGTTCTGTTAGATATGTTTCCGGGGGAGGGGGGGCGATATTCTTGCTTTGTTTTGTCCCGGGGTGGTTGGGATTGATGTTCTGTTGTGTTCTGTTAGATATGTTTCCGGGGGTGGGGGGCGATGTTCTTGCTTTGTTTTGTCGCGGGGTGTTTGGGGTTGATGTTCTGTTGTGTTATGTTAGATATGTTTGCGGGGGTGGTCGGCGATGTTCTTGCTTTGTTTTGTCCCGGGGTGTTTGGGGTTGATGTTCTGTTGTGTTCTGTTAGATATGTTTCCGGGGGTGGGGGGGCGATATTCTTGCTTTGTTTTGTCGCGGGGTGTTTGAGGTTGATGTTCTGTTGTGTTCTGTTAGATATGTTTCCGGGGTGGGGGGCGATGTTCTTGCTTTGTTTTGTCCCGGGGTGGTTGGGATTGATGTTCTGTTGTGTTCTGTTAGCTATGTTTGCGGGGGTGGGGGGCGATGTTCTTGCTTTGTTTTGTCCCGGGGTGTTTGGGATTGATGTTCTGTTGTGTTCCGTTAGATAAGTTTCCGCGGGTGGGGGGCGATGTTCTTGCTTTGTTTTGTCCCGGGGTGTTTGGGATTGATGTTCTGTTGTGCTCTGTTAGATATGTTTGCGGGGGTGGGGGGCGATGTTCTTGCTTTGTTTTGTCCCGGGGTGTTTGGGGTTGATGTTCTGTTGTGTTCTGTTTGATATGTTTGCGGGGGTGGGGGGCAATGTTCTTGCTTTGTTTTGTCCCGGGATGTTTGGGGTTGATGTTCTGTTGTGTTCCGTTAGATATGTTTCCGGGGGTGGGGGGCAATGTTCTTGCTTTGTTTTGTCCCGGGGTGTTTGGGGTTGATGTTCTGTTGTGTTCCGTTAGATATGTTTCCGGGGGTGGGGGGCGATGTTCTTGCTTTGTTTTGTCCCGGGTTGTTTGGGATTGATGTTCTGTTGTGTTCTGTTAGATATGTTTCCGGGGGTGGGGGGCGATGTTCTTGCTTTGTTTTGTCCCGGGTTGTTTGGGATTGATGTTCTGTTGTGTTCTGTTTGATATGTTTCCGGGGGTGGGGGGCGATGTTCTTGCTTTGTTTTGTCCCGGGTTGTTTGGGATTGATGTTCTGTTGTGTTCTGTTTGATATGTTTGCGGGGGTGGGGGGCGATGTTCTTGCTTTGTTTTGTCCCGGGGGTGTTTGGGGTTGATGTTCTGTTGTGTTCCGTTAGATATGTTTCCGGGGGTGGGGGGCGATGTTCTTGCTTTGTTTTGTCCCGGGTTGGTTGGGGTTGATGTTCTGTTGTGTTCTGTTAGATATGTTTGCGGGGGTGGGGGGCGATGTTCTTGCTTTGTTTTGTCCCGGGGTGGTTGGGGTTGATGTTCTGTTGTGTTCTGTTAGATATGTTAGCGGGGGTTGGGGGGCGATGTTCTTGCTTTGTTTTGTCCCGGGGTGTTTGGGGTTGATGTTCTGTTGTGTTCTGTTAGATATGTTTGCGGGGGTGGGGGGCGATGTTCTTGCTTTGTTTTGTCCCAGGGTTTTTGGGTTTGATGATCTGTTGTGTTCTGTTAGATATGTTTGCGGGGGTGGGGGGCGTTGGTCTTGCTTTGTTTTGTCCCGGGGTGGTTGGGGTTGATGTTCTGTTGTGTTCTGTTAGATATGTTTCCGGGGTGGGGGGCGATGTACTTGCTTTGTTTTGTCCCGGGGTGTTTGGGGTTGATGTTCTGTTGTGTTCTGTTAGATATGTTTGCGGGAGTGGGGGGCGATGTTCTTGCTTTGTTTTGTCCCAGGGTTTTTGGGTTTGATGATCTGTTGTGTTCTGTTAGATATGTTTCCGGGGGTGGGGGGCGATGTTCTTGCTTTGTTTTGTCCCGGGGTGGTTGGGGTTGATGTTCTGTTGTGTTCTGTTAGATATGTTTCCGGGGTGGGGGGCGATGTACTTGCTTTGTTTTGTCCCGGGGTGTTTGGGGTTGATGTTCTGTTGTGTTCTGTTAGATATGTTTGCGGGAGTGGGGGGCGATGTTCTTGCTTTGTTTTGTCCCGGGGTGTTTGGGGTTGATGTTCTGTTGTGTTCTGTTTGATATGTTTCCGGGGGTGGGGGGCGATGTTCTTGCTTTGTTTTGTCCCGGGGTGTTTGGGATTGATGTTCTGTTGTGTTCTGTTAGATATGTTTCCGGGGGTGCGGGGCGATGTTCTTGCTTTGTTTTGTCCCGGGGTGGTGGGGTTGATGATCAGGTGGTGGTGGTGCCGTTCCTTTTCTGTCCAGGAGTGTGGGTTTGACATTTCTCTGTGAACGGCTTTCATGCTCTTTCTTTGTTTCGTTGCTATCCGGAGTTGTATATGGTGACAGACTTTGAAAAAAATGAATCTTTGAACCATTGGAAATGGCTGTTAGTGGGATATCTTAAACTGGAAAGGGACCCTACATCACTGAAGTTGAGGAATATGTGACTGAAGGTGTGATATGTGAATGGCCACAGTGCACGGTATAAGGTCGGTGATCTTGTGGCGCAGCTAGAGATTGGCAGGTATGAGACAGTGGACATTCTGAGTCATGGCTGAAAAAGGAGCAGAGTTCGGAGCAGGGCATCCAAGGATATGCATTGTATCGAAAGCAATAGATAGATCTGCGAAGAGAGCTAGTATTTTGTTGGTACAAATCAAGTCAAATCCTTATAAAGTGACAGGGGATCGGCAGATTAAGTCAAATAAAGTCAAATTACAACAAGAGATCTAAAATATGTAAAAGGGCAATGTTTCAACTCCACTACTCACCGAGGATTTCAATATGCAGGGTGGTTGAAAAGGTTCGTTAGTGCTGATTCCCAGGAGGCATTGTTTTAGAAAGCATACGATATGGCCTTTGAAGCAGCGTGTGGTTGAGCCTACAAGGAAAGTGTAATTCTGGATTAGTATCAGCGAGGAATTCTTCAGAATAGATTGGGAAGAGACACTGGAAAGTATGACGGTGTTTTGCATCAATATCTGTTTTTTTTTTCTGGGTGAGATTCGGAAAGCGAACGGAAGGTGCATCCCGAATATAAAAAATAGGTATCCTAACGAGAGGATCAGGCAACCGTGGCTGACGAGAGAAGTCTAAGGCAGATTAAACGCAAAAGAGAGGGTACATAATATAGCAAATATTTGGTGGGAATGTAGAACACTGGGAAGTTTTTAAGGACAGAAAAGATTAAATACAGAAAGATCGTTCTGTGGAAGACACCAGTAACGCAAGACTGTCAGGAGGCAGAAGTGACTGTAGGTGGTATTATTGAGGTGAAGATGTTCAGAAGCTGAAAAGCGTGAAGGTAATTAAGTCACCTGGTCCAGAGAGACGACACTGCAGAGTTCTGAAAAGAGATAACTGAAGAGATTGTGGAGGCATCAGCAATGATCTTTCAAGAACCTAGAGAGACTGGAATGGATGCTGAGGACTGGAACATTGCAAATGTCACTGCACTCTTTAGGAAGGAATGGGGGCATCACAAAGGGAATTATCGGTCAGCTTGCCTGTCTTGAATGGTTGGAAGACGTCGGAGCCGATCACTAAGGATGAGGTTTCGGGGTGCTTGGGGCACACGTTAAAATTCTGCAATGTCAGAATTTCTGAGGCGGAAATGCTACCTGACAAATCTGTTGGAATTCTCTGAAGTAGTGTCAGGCTTTGTCTCAAAGGAGGCTTCGGATCAGAAGCGGTGTCTGCTCTGGGGACGTCACCCGGATAGGTTTCTGTAAAACTTATCTCTTTTTACTGTGTCAGCGATTCTTAGAGTAGTCTAGATGTTCGTCATGCTGGATGTTGGAGCACTGGGAGACACAGATTTTCCCATGGAACTACTTCAGCCTGAAGCGCGTCCAGGCGCAGCTCCTTAAAGACCCAGTCAGGGATGTGGAGCAGCAGCTGGATGATCTTCCGCTCTTACGGAACGGTGAGGAGATCACTGATCGGTGTTACAAGGAAGTAGTCCCGTCTCAGTTGCAGGAGGTGGCTTGCTGGGTGACTGTTAGCAGAAGGAATGAGAAGGTGAATAGGCAGTTAGCGCAGAGCACCCCTGTGACCATTCCCCTGAATAATACTTGTACCCTTTTGGATACCCCAGTGGCCGATGACCTCCCAGGGAAATGAAGCGGAGACTAGGTTACTGGCACTAAGCATGAGTCCGTGGTGCAGAAGGGAAAAACGGGGGAAGAGGGAGCTGGTAGTGCTGGGGGTGGGGTATGGTCAACAGTCAAGTGAACAGTCAGGAGATTCTGTGAACGTGAAAAGTGCACACGGATAGTGACTCCCATGTGCTAGATCAGGGGTAACACGGATTGCGCCCACCACAATTTGGAGGGGCAGAGTGGACAGTCAGTTGTCTCGGTACACATTGGTGCCAATGGTATAGGAAGGGAAAACAAACATAGACTGAAGATAAAATTTAGAGAACGAAGCAGAGAAACTGAAAGCAGAAGCTCTAGGTGAATGTTTTCTGGATTTCTACCTCTGGCATGCGCCAGTGAGGGTAGAATCAGGATTATGTGGCAGAAAAATATGGTGTAGATCTGAGAAGATGGTACAGTTAGAGGGGCTTCAGTTTGTTGAATCATTGCGATATATTCTGGGGATTGCATGACCTCCACAAAAGAGACAGCATGCACCTGAACCAGATGGGGTCCGCTGTTCTCGATGTTTACTCATCTTGTTGGTGACATTCCATCTAATTCTGTAGGAGCGTGGAAACCATAATGAATGGACTCTGAATAGGACGCATGTTGAAAAGCAAAGACAGAGTGCAGTCAGACTGTCGGGAAGGACAGGCAGTTGACAGGACAAAGCAGCAGCTAGCACGGTGAGTATCGATGCATTAGGACTACAGAATCAAAAAGGGTAGTTAATACTGTCCTCAAAATAGTACAGCCGTGGCTGACAGAGGAAGTTAAAGCTAATGAATAAAGCAAACGAAAGGGCATACGACAAAAAATAGCGTGAATTTAGAGGGTTAGGAAGATTTTTGAAACCTAACAACAAATAGAATCAATTAGGAGGTAAGAGATGAAAAATGAAAGCAAGTGAGCAAACAATATCAAGTCGGATAGAAAAACATATTTTCCAAGTATATCAGAATAAAAGAGATATGAGAGTGGATATAGGACAGTAGAAAATGAGGTGGTAGAAATTATAACGAGGAACACGGAGATGGCCGATTAACTAAATGAATATATTGCATCAGTCTTCACTGGAGGACAGAGGACTGGAAAATTGCAAAAGTCACTAAGGACTTTCAGAAAGGAGGAAAACAGCAGAAAGGAAATTATGGAGCAGTTAGCTGATCTCGGTGGTCGGAAAGATGTTGAAGTTAATTTTTGAGGATAAAGTTATGTAGTACTTGGTGACTCAGGACAAGACATGACAAAGTCAGCATGGTGCGCTTAAGGGAAAATGTTTTCGGACGAACCTGATAGGATTCTCTGAGGGGATTACAAGTCGGGTAGATAAAGAGGATGCAGATGGCCGAGTATATCTGGATTTCCAGCAGTCCCTTGACAGGGCGCCAGAGTATTACAAGTACTTTACGATCATCATTAGAGCATTGGCTGACTGCTCGGAGGCAGCCAGTGGGAATTAAAGCATCCTTTCCTGGTGGGCTGCCGGAGACTATTGGTGCTCTACAGGGGTCGCTGTTGGGACGGCTTCTTTTGATGCTGTATATCAATGATTTAGATGATGGAATAGCTGGCTTTGTTGCCAGGATTCCATGTGAAACAGGGTTAGTAAAGGGGCGGTCTGTGTTGAGGAAACAGGTAGGCTGTGGAAGGACAGATAAGGAAAATCAGCAAAGAAGTGACAAGTGAAACACAATTTTGGAAAATGCATGGTCAAGCAATCTGGTGGAAGCAATAAACCTACAGACTATTTTCTAAACTTGGAGGTAATTCAATAAGTATTGAGATGCAAAGGGACTTGGGAATTATTGTATCGAACGCCATAAAGGTGAACTTTCAGGTTGAGTTGGTGATACGCACGCCAGTGCAATATTAGTATTCATTTCAAGAGGTTTGGAATATCAAAGCAGGGATGTGATACTGAAGTTTTAAATCACTGCGTTGGCATCACCTTGAGTATTGTGAACGGTTTTGTGCTCCTTATCTGAGAAATGATACACTGGCGTTGGAGACATTTCACAGGATGTTCGCTAATGATCATTCCAGGAACGAAAGGGGAATGTTTGATGGCTCAGGGTTTATACCCACTCCAACGTAAAAGCATGAGCTGAAATCTTTAGAATGTTGAAAGGGTATTTTCGATGGGTTGGGAGTTTTGGACAAGACGCCTCCGGATAGAGACCGTCCATTTATACAGAGCTTCGGAGCACTTCCTTTCGCCTGTGAGTGGTGCATTTGTAGAATTTGTTACCACAGGCAGCTGTGAAGGCCAGGTCGTTGGGAGTATTCAAGGCGAGGAATGAGTGGCAACGGCATCAAAGGTTACAATGGGGTCTTTTAAGAGCAACTTAGACAGGTACATGGAGCTGAGGAAAATAGAGGGCTGTGCGCTAGGGAAACTCTGGGTAGGGTTCATGGTCCGCACAACGTTGTGGGCCGAATGGCATGTAATGTACTGTTCATTTCTGTGTTTTATGTGCTACGTAACGGGGAAAATGCCGGGGAGTGGGAGTAAGGAAGGGAACAAAGATTCAATCATGACTGAATGGTGGAGCAGACTCGATGGGTCAAATGGACTAATTGTGCTCCTGTGTCTTATGGTCTGAAGATCCATCCGTCACGAACTGGCCGGGCTGTGATGATCTGAGGAATACAGCAACAGTTCATTCAGCAACACCTGAATCCCGGTGGAGGATTGCAACATTTATGGATAAATAATCAGATTAATCCCTTTTTATATATTAGATACTACGGAATCAAAGAGAGTGGACGGCAAATGCATGATACACGAGGCATAATTCTTCCGTGAACGCAATAATAATTTTCAGTACAGTTTTCAGTTGTACAGAGTTGTGAAGAAGATGATGAGGGGCATTCATCGTGTGGGTGGTCAGAGGCTTTTTCCCAGGGCTGAAATGGTTGCCACAAGAGGACACAGGTTTAAGGCGCTGGGGAAAAGGTACAGAGGAAATGGCAGGGGTGTGTTTTACGCAGAGAGTGGTGAGTTCGTGGAATGAGCTGCCGGTCACGATGGTGGAGGCGGATACGATAGGGTATTTTAAAAGACTCCTGGATATGTCCATGGAGCGTAGAATAATAGAGGGCTATGGGTAAACCGAGTAATTTCTCAGGTCGGGACATTTCGGCACAACTCAGTTGACCGAAGGGCCTGCATTGTGCTGTAGGTTTTCTATTTTTCCATGTTTATATTCCCAAATAGCGGTCACATGTTGCTCAATTCAAATACTACACCAAATAAACATTTTGATGCTGCAGGAGGAAATAATTCCGTTCGCTTTTATTTACAGATTTCTCCCGTTGCTGCAAACAGGTACTTCACTGCATATTTCAGCTCGTCCCTGAATTTTCTCTGTGACAGTCCATAGATACAAGTGTTGGTGCACATGCTGAGGAAAGACAGCATGAACCCGCATTGCTGCAGGATATAGGTCGGTTTGCTGAAATATCTGTCTGTGTAGGAATAGTTTTCCACTTGCCACTTCATCGAATGTACGAGATAGGGCATCCAAAGTAATATGAAATTTGCAGAAAGAGCGAACAACAGTATCATTGACTTTCTCCGGTTCTCCACCTCTGGATCATGACGATTTCCGCTGCTTTTCCGAAGTACCTGGCGAACTCTATTTGTCGCTATCACCCGGTGGACGGTGGAAACATTGAATAACAAAATTAAACAGATTGGCAATGCCGGTGTTGTGATGCCGTGAAAGACCTGGTAGGCTTTCCACAGGGGTGAGGTGAAGTATTCAGCCACGGCGACACAACGCCATCGATCTACTGCAAAGTAATATGGAATGGCCGGGGCACAACATGCCGCACTCACTGTTACTACCACCACAGCCGCTGTTCTCTCGGTGCAATATCGGTTCCGCAGCTTCTCACAGCAGATGGCGACGCACCGATCGAACGTGAAAGCTACCGTCAGCCAAACGGAGCAGTCCCTGGTTGCGACACTCACGACAAGTAGCACAGAACACACCGGCGTTACGACCAAGAAATGAGCAAACAAATAGATATAGTTTATCCTCTCTAATATAAGAACAGCGATCACCACCATCAGATCGGCTGCCGCCATGGCCACAAGGTAGAGAGTGATGCATTTGGACAGCCCGCATTTCCCCCGGAGCAAGATCACAATCGCCGTTAAATTAACTGCAAAAGTTATATTTAAAAAACAATTACTATCAGGTACCGCAGAGTGATCGGTGTGACTTGATTTGCGTTGTGTGAGTAGTAATGGAGTGGATCATTGTCTCGAGTCTCTGCAAGGGTAACAGTCCCCCGGCGCTGACCAAGATGCGGTATGGCTGGCTCGACCAAGCTGATTCTAACTTTTATTGCACAATTTTGATTTTTACAGTTTCACGTCCAGACGTTAACCATCAGAAGGAAAGTCAGGAGTTGACAGCAGAGCGCCCGCAATTGGCTCTGTTCAGGAGTGAACTAAGGGCCGTTTTCCTCTCCTGTAAGACGAGGTTATAACACACTGTCCCGAATAGGATGTTGTCTTGCGGAAAAGGGCAGAGGTAGTGGAGAGAGCTTTTTAACCTAATTACACTTCCTTAAAAGAGTATTTAATTAGATTTCATATAATTTAAAAAAATATATTTTTTTAAATGTCATGAATGCATTTCACTGTAAACCAGGAGATATTTGCAGGCCGTTGGCACAGTCTTCTGATCTCAGAAGATGTGAAACAGATCTCAGGACTCGCTGGTCACAGGGAGACAAACCATGAATGTTAAAGTCAGACGTTACACTTTGTGCGCTCTGTGTCGAAAAACGGAGATATCAGCGAGGCCTGCTGACTTTTATTAGGAAGACAGACTACAAAATTACAAACAGGTAAATCATGAGAGTTTTACTGTAAGCGCTGCGAGACATGCTTAATCGCCGAAACATTCGTGGGAAATCAACATGCTCACAGAAATATCAATATTAATTTAAAAACAATAGCTGGACATTAAGTTCAGTGGATTCAATAAATTGTTGCTTATATAGTTATATCGAAATTGAAAAAGAAAAAAAGAAACTGAATCACCTAACGAATGAGACAGTTATTGTAATACACATTAGACCATAAGACAAAGAAGCATAATTTGGTCATTTGTCCCATCAAGTCTCCACGGCCATTTGGTCATGGCTGTCACATATTCTCTCCCTGTGCCAATCTCTTGTCACCCCCGAATCCCTTCATGTCCTCAGCAATCAACCTATGCCTTAACTAGACATCAAGACGCGGGATCCACAGCAGCCCCTGAAAACGACGGCAACAAATTTACCATTTTCTGGGTAAAGGATACGCCATACCCTCATCTCCATTCTGAATGGGCTTCCCTCTATTCTGAGGCCGTTTCCTCCGGTCACAGACTCCCCAAACATATGAAACATCCTCTCCTAATCCACTCTATTAAGGCCATTCATGAGTTGATATGTTTCAAGTAGGTCACCGCTCACTCCTCCGATTTCTAATGAAAAGTTACCCATCAAACTCTCTTCATTCGATAAGCCGTTCATCCTGGAATCATTTTATTTTTGCAGCTCATTCTTTTGTAGTTCCTCTCCATTTAGAACGTAGCCAACTATTTCATGTCTTCTGCCAAAATGCGTGACAATACACTTCCCGACATCACATTCCATCTGCCACACCTTCGCTCATTCTCTAAATCTATCTCAGTCTTTCTGTGGCCTCTCTACTTTCTCAACACTACCTGCCTCTCAATCTGTCTTCATATTGTCAGCAATCTTTGCAACAAAGCCATGAATTCCATCAACCTGTTTATTTAAATATAGCATTAAATCAATCTGATTCAACACAGTCCCTGTTGAATAACACTAGTCACCGGCAGTCAACCAGAAAGGGATCCCTATATTCCCATTCTTTACCTCCTGCCCATCAACCGCTGTTTTATCAATGCTAGAGGATTCCATATAATACCATGGGCTCGTAGCTTGTTAAGCAGACACATACGTGGCTCCCTGTGAAAGTTTTTTCGAAGATCTAAGTACACACCAACCGGTTCTTCTTTTTATATTATGCTTTTTTATTTCTTCAAAGAATTACAACAGATTTGTCAGGCAAGATTTGCTCTTGAGGACACCATCGCCTATTTTATCACGCATCTCCAAGAAACCTGAAACCACATCCTGAACGATTGTCTTCACCGGTTTCTCAAACCCTGTGTTCAGACTAATTGGCCTAGGATTTATCTTATTCTGCCTCTTTCCCTTCTTTAAGAGTCAAATGACATTTGCAATATTCCAGTCGTCAGGAACCATTCCAGAAGCTGGGGACTCTTGACACATAATTACTAACACCCCACAATTTATTAATCCACCTTTTCCGAACACTGTGTGTGTGTGTGTGTGTGTGTGTGTGTGTGTGTGTGTGTGTGTGTGTGTGTGTGTGTGTGTGTGTGTGTGTGTGTGTGTGTGAGTGTGTGTGTGTGTGTGTGCGCGTGTGTGTGTGTGGTTTTACACTTGATATTCCTTTGCTCTGCCCACTGTAATTCCACACCATCCAAATGTTTGCTAGTTATTTCTAAAGATTTGATTTCATTTTAACAACAGAAGAACTCCGCTCCCTTGCCTTCCGATACAATGTGTATCCTTGGACGTTTATCTTCCAGCGTTGATCTTCTTTTAGCCACGAGTCAGTGATGCCTGCATCATCATACATTTCAGTCAGTAAACGTGATACAAGTTAATCTACTTGATCCCGTATACAGCGCGCTTTCGAGTGTAAAACCTTCAGTCCTGCCTTCGCCGTGCTCGGTTTTGTTCACCGTTTACGTTTTAATGGATCTGGCTGACTGCAGCTTCGTCCTACGATTATACTACACTTGCTTGGAGTCTCACTACTCATTACCTCTGTTTGTAAACGAACCGCTTCCTCTTCAACACCATCACTCCGGTTTCCATCCGCCTGCCATCGAATAAAAATCAACCAGACAGCTGCAGCTCGCCTGCCCGCAAGGATATTGGCTCCCATTCGGGCTCAGGTCGTGCCATCCCTAGTATAAATCCCAAAAATCCATGAATCTGAGCCTCCGCCCCTCCACCAGTTCGTCGTCCACGCATTCACCTGTCAAATCACCCGATTCGTATTCACACTGGTACGTGACACAGACAGCAAATCAGAGATTACTACGCTGGAAGTCCTGTTTCTCAACCTTTCTTCCTAACCTCAAGCTTCCTCAAGCTTACTAACCTCTCTCTTCAGTTCCCCCTCAACTTAACCACCTGTGTCACTGTTGCCAAAATGTACCTGGACTTCCGGATGCCCACCCTCGCCCTTCAGAATACCTCGGAACAGATCCGGGACTTCCGTGATGCTGGCACCAGGAAGACAACCATCGGTTTGGATCTATCGCGCCCCCAGAATCTCCTCTCTGTTGCTCTGACTGTAGAATATCCAATGAACACTACAGTCACTTTTAGCACTCTACTCTGCAGAGCCACTGTACCAGAGATCAGTCACTGCGGCTCCCTGCAGTCTCTGAAGTTGTAAAATTATAATTGCGGGGAACGGCCACAGGTGTACTCTGCACGGGCTGTGAATTTCCCCTTCTTCTCATGACAGTCGCACAGCTACTTCCTCCAGCAATCGAGGGCCATCGAGAGGAACAGATACACATTGTATTCCCTCCCCTCAGCCGACAATCGCGCTGGAAGGGATAAGGTAATGGAGTAACGGCCGCCGCCCCTGGTTTTAGGACAAAGGTATTCTTATTTGGGGAAACATGGGAAAATAATTCTCTACTCCTCGAACAAATGTTGTGTTTACTTCGGTATTGGGGAAAAAACCTGGAGAAAGTGTCATGATTCCTGATTGGACAAGAAACAACAGATATGAAGACAATTTAACTGAAATATTCAGGGTGGAGGTTCCTCGGAAGGTTGAACACACTCTTAAGTAATTCAATTGCAATTACAAAAGCGACGTGAAACGACATTACCATTGATTTCCTTCACTGAGTAGCACTACACAACCTTTATATGATATCACACCAGAAATGTAATGTACATAGAGAAGGTATTTTGTTATATTTCCCTCAGTTTGTGATGACAACAGGGGATGTATCCATTTTACATGGAGGGAGAGGGAAAAACTAATGAAACTTTGCGATCTAATAAATACTTACGACACATCGAATCTCTTTCTCCCTGCAGTAAACTTTCAGCTTATTATGAGCGGAATTGTGCCGGGGCCGCCCGAGGTCAGAGAGAGAGAGATATCACGGCACAGTGCGGTCTCAACGCTGGCCGAGCCTGAAGAGTCATTGCTGTCACTGTCATGAGGCTGCGTGAAGGAGTATCTTTGTGGGCTGCCCTGGGGAAGTCCATCTGAAGGGTCTCGACGCGAAACGTCGAAAAGGTTTTCCTTTCCATGGACGCTGCCTGACCTACTGACCTCCACCAGCATTGTGAATGTAGTATTTCCCTCTTTGCGCATTTTGTAAACATATTTCAACTTTCCCGGCATTTGTTGTTTTAACAGTACTACAACGTATAATGTATGCTTAATCGATATTACATTAATTTATATAAATGTATCAAACACCTCTATTATATCCCCGGATGAAATCAAACCAGTAAATATAGGCGAATTATATTTGGAATCTAACTGAACTGTGAAGATTTATTTTCATCGATCACGAACAAAGGAAAGTGCACTGGACGGCATATGCACCTTGAGCATCAAAATACTATTAATCTACGATGCCCCGAGCGCGATATAAAGACATGGCATTACCTGGAACAGCGAGTGCGGCAAGCACCGGGCAGTAAATTCTGACGATATTATAAATTGTGGAATATCCCATTTTCTAACTCAAACAGCGATCAGTTGTACAAATTGTCCCAACTGCCAGCATGCACTAGTTTGAGGAGTTCTTATACATCAGTGGAAAACAAGGTTAAATCAGTCAGTGTTCCCCTTGGGATCATTAGACACAATCCACTGATCAAACACGAAGTGTCAAATATTATTAGTCATTGTTTCATTGTCTACCATCTTTAGTTCGTCGAGGAAAATTAGAAAGACCTTCTTTTGATGTTACCGTGAGGCATTTTCAGTGACGAGGGTTAGTGCAGTTCTGTTTCACTGTTAAAAGAGAGAGAAATAAAGAACAGCAAACGCTGTCTCCTTTAGTTATCGATCAATTCTAAATTGTTAGAAACAGGTGAACCAGTAAGACGAAGCGTGTTCAATGTGGGTGAAATGTGCGGTGAACCTTCCTAGGAGAGCCCAGCTTAGTAGCCTGTCTTGTCTTTCCACTGCCTCCAACGCTTCTGGCGACAAACTCAGCCGGTTAAATCTTGAATGCGAATTCTGATTGCGTTCCTGAATATCCAGTGACTTTACAGTGTCGAACAAATCTGAGCACCTGCAGAAACTTTCCCGACAGGAAAACGTCTGGACACAGATTCACCACTCGCAGGCAACAGAAATCGCAGCTCAACTCTGTGCTAACAGACGTTCCTCTGCTCTCTGCCGTGTAGACCAGGTGGTGAAGGGTGACCGCGGCATGTTTGCCCTCATCATGGAGGCTTTGGGGGAGTTGGAAAAGTCTTCAGTAGCTGAAAATGTATTAAGTATGCATTTAAATGTATACTTAAATATAAATGTATTAAATGCCATCATACTCCTCAGAACACAGAGCCTGGGCTGACACCAACTTGCTGCTCTCTGCTGTGCCTATTGTCTTGTTTATTATTTATTGTAATGTCTGCACTGTTTTGTGCACTTTATGCAGTCCTGGGTAGGTCTGTAGTCAGCTGTAGATTTTTTTACTATGTTTTATTTACGTTGTTCAGTGTAATTTTTGTACTGTTTCGTGTACCACCATTGTCCTGAAAAAAAGTTGTGTCGTTTTTACTGTGTACTGTACCAGCAGTTCTGGTCGAAATGACAATAAAATGACTTGAGGACTTGAAGTAGGGCGCACATGTATCACCGCGCCGTTCTGGTCACAACACTGCATAAATGACGTCATTAACTGGAAAGATTAGATAGGCGAGTGATGTAATTAACTGCAATAAGTCATATAAAATTAAAATAAAATATTATTAGCTGCTGCAGAATGATCAGTGTAACTTTACTTGTGTTGCATGAGTAATAGTCGTACGGGCTGTAGTGAGGATAATAGGTGCACTTGTGCCGAATGGGATGTAATGCGTGTGTCCCGTTCAATCTGATTCTACATCATAATGCACAATTTAGATCTCGTTCGTTTTCCATCCAGAAGTTAACCATCACAAGGAAAGCCAGAGGCTGCCAGCAGAGCGCCATCAAGCGGCATTGTTAAGTAGTGAACAACCGTCCGGGTTCCAGTCCCGGAAGGCGAGGTTATGAAGTGCTGTCCCGAATTTGGAAAACTTTTCAATAAACTGGGAATGGATTCTTCAGGATTCGAAATATAAACTAAGAGATCGTCAGCATAAAGGCAGATCTTATGAATAGTCCCATTTATGAAAATTCTATGAATATCTTTAGCTTCACGAAGTGCAATAGCCAAGGGTTTCAGTACCAAATTAATTAAAAAGGGACTTAATGGACATCCTCGTCTCGTACCCCGCGAAGGCCGAAAAAAAGGGAGATCTGCAATTATTAGTAATAACAGTAGCAAAAGGTGTGTTATATATAATTCTGATCCACTTATTAAAATTAATACCAAAGCCGAATTTCTCTAAAGGATTAGTAAAGTGTCTCTATTCAACTCTGTCAAATGCCTGACATACAGACAGACATACTTTATTGATCCCGAGGGAAATTGGGTTTCATTACAGTCGCACCAACCACGAATAGGTAGAAATATAGCAATATAAAAACACAAATAATTAAATAATAAGTAAATTATGCCAAGTGGAAATTAGTCCAGGACCAGCCTATTGGCACAGGGTGTCTGGCACTCCAAGGGAGGAGTTGTAAAGTTTGATGGCTACAGGTAGGAATGTCTTCCTATGACGTTCAGTGTTACATCTCGGTGGAATGAGTCTCTGGCTGAATGTACTCCTGTGCCTAACCAGTACATTATGGAGTGGATGAAAGTCAATGTCCAAGATGGCATGCAACTTGGACAGCATCCTCTTTTCAGACACCACCGTCAGAGAGTCCAACTCAACCCCCACAACATCACTGGCCTTATGAATGAGTTTGTTGATTCTGCTGGTGTCCGCTACCCTCGCCTGCTGCCCCAGCACACAACAGCAAACATGATAGTACTGACCACCACAGACTCGTAGAACATCCTCAGTATCGTCAGCAGATGTTAAAGGACCTCAGTCTCCTCAGAAAATAGAGACAGCTCTGACCCCTCCTGTAGACAGCCTCAGTGTTCTTTGACCAGTCCAGTTTATTGTCAATTCATATCCTCAGGTAATCCTCCACCATGTCCACACTGACCCCTTGGATGGAAACAGGGGTCACCGGTGCCTTGGCCGTCCTCAGGTCCACAACCAGCTCCTTAGTCTTTTTCACATTAAGCTGCAGATGATTCTGCTCGCACCATGTAACAAAGTTTCCCACCGTAGCCCTGTACTCAGCCTCATCTCCCTTGCTGATGCATCCAACTATGGCAGATTCATCAGAAAACGTCTGAAGATGGCAAGACTCTGTATTGTAGTTGAAGTCCGAGGTGTAGATGGTGAAGAAAAAGGGAGACAGGACAGTCCCCTGTGGAGCCCCAGTGCTGCTGATCGCTCTGTCTGACACACAGTGTTGCAAGCGCACGTACTGTGTCTGCCAGTCAGGTAATCAATAATCCATGACATCAGGGAAGCATCCAGCTGCATCCCTGTCAGCTTCTCACCCAGCAGAGCAGGGCGGGTGGTTTTGAACGCACGGAAGAAGTCAAAAACATGACCGTGCTCGCCGGCTTATCCAGGTGGGCGTAGACACGGTTCAGCAGGTAGATGATGGCATCCTCAACTCCTAGTCGGGGCTGGTACGCGAACTGAAGGGGGGTCTAAGTGTGGCCTAAATATAGGCCGGAGCTGCTCTAGAACAAGTTTGTCTAGGGTCTTCATGATGTGGGAGGTCAATGCCACCGGTCTGTAGGCATTGGAGCCACTGGGGCGCGGCGTCTTCGGTGCAGGGACGAGGCAGGACGGCTTCCACAGCGCAGGAACCCTCTGGAGACTCAGGCTCAGGTTAAAGACATGGTGAAGTACTCCACATAGCTGGGGGGCCCAGGCTTTGAGCACCCTGGGGCTGACACCATCCGGGCCTGCAGCCTTGCTTGGGTGGAAACTTTTCAGCTGTCTTATCACCTGTTCAGCTGTGAAACCCACTGTGGTAGTCCTGAGAGCAGGGTGGTGGCTGTAAGGAGGGGTAGGAGGGGAGAGTGGAGTATGTGTTAGTTGGGGGCCAACAACAGATGAATCATGTGGGGGATGGGCAGGGGCCACAGTGTCAAATCTGTTGAAGAACAGGTTAAGTTCGTTGGCCCTGTCCGTACTGTCTTCAGCTCCTCCGTTGCTAGTTTGCCGGAACCCAGTGATGGTCCTCATCCCACTCCAGACCTCTTTCATGTTGTTCTGTTCGAGTTTCCACTCAATCTTCCTCCTATAACTGTCTTTTGCCTCTCTGATCTTGTCTTTCAGGTCCCTCTGTATTGTCCTCAGCTCCTCCCAATTTTCATCTCTAAACGCCCACTTTTTAGCGTTCAGGATGTCCTTAATGTCTTTTGTTACCCATGGCTAATGTGTGTATCTCGGGGGTGGGGGTGGGTGCGGTGGGGTGGTTTGGGTGGTGGGGTGTTTTAGAAAAGGATGAATATATACCATTTAACAGTCTCCTAACATTAGAGAAGGGATAACGGCCATTAACACAACGTGTTTGGTCTTGAGAGATGGTTTTTAGCTAGTAAATTCTCCAGCTGATTAGCCATTAGTTTTCAAAGAATTTTAGCATCCGCATTTAATGATGAAATAGGTCTATATGATGCACAGTCAGTGGAAGGTCCTTTATTATGTTGATTTCAGGCTTACTTCCTGTGCCACATGCAACCGGGCTAAGAACTGGGAAGCCAGTACAGTTAAACATGCAGCGAAGCAGTTGGTGCAGCGGGGTAGTTTCAGATATCGGGATCATTGAGCTCTCTTCACTGGCAGGAAAGACCGGTGTCATGGCAACAGGCTACACCTAAGATAACCATATAACCATATAACCATATAACAATCACAGCACGGAAACAGGCCATTCCGGCCCTCCTAGTCCGTGCCGAACTCTTAATCTCACCTAGTCCCACCTACCCGCACTCAGCCCATAACCCTCCACTCCTTTCCTATCCATAAACACTGAAAACAACCCCCCCCCCCAAAAGTAAACAAACACTAGTTCAACCGGAATTCAGCTGCTGTGCGGCAGATTCACAGTTCTTAATAGCGTTGCAGCATAACAGTTCTTAAAACGGTATTGAAAAAAAAGTTCTTTAAAGCGGTATGCCGAGAGTTCAAAAGCTCACAGTCCTTTTAAAAGGAGAGACTTTTTAAAGCGATTTAAATTCTCTTCCACGTCGATGTCCTTCGATTCCCCGGCTTCGAACTTTCCCACGAAGAATTTTATGGAATATAACGGCTTAAAGGCACTAACCTCTTCTTCCACACTCTGTCCTCAATCTCCCGCTATCCCAGCGGAGATTAACACGAGAACAGTCAACGAAATCCTTCCGAATGAGGATCAAATAAGATCGAAATCAATCCACCGTCGAAAATCGATTCTCCTCGATTTTTATCTTCCAAATTCTTATCTTCACTCTCCACAGCAAAGAAACTGTTCGCTATGACCTTTTAAACTTTAGGCATTATATAAAACTTCATTTTTCAACTAAACTGCGTCATCACATTAAATCACGCAGTGACATGAAGTCATCTTGGCAAATCCCACCACGACCTGCCCCTCCTGACAGGGTGGGTCTTCCTTTTATACCCTGTAAAAAAAACCTGTCACATGACCTCTACTGGCGGGGAAAATGACGTAACTCCACCATCACAAGACCATTACCTCAAGTCCAGTATAACTTCAACCCCAGTCACGTGACAAGGGTACCACTGTCACGTGTCACGGGTACGTAACACCTCCCTCCAAAAAAAAAACATTTTTGGTCTGACAAGATCAAACATTTTAACAATTACTTACTAGAAAAACAAATGTATAAATTATATAACATACACAATATACAATACAGTAGGAGTGTAACAATAAAAAAAACACTCCAAAAAAAACTACATTGTATATTCAACATCGAGATAGACAATCAGCAACCACATTATCTTTAGCTTTAATATGAGTTATCACAATATTGTATTCTTGTAACATCAAACTCCAATTTAACAATCTTCTGTTTTTGTTTTTCATCTTACTCAGAAAAACTAACGGATTATGATCAGTGTAAACAATAAGTGGTTTTTGAGTTGTACCAACATATACCTCAAAATATTCCAAAGCTAAAACAAGAGATAACAATTCTTTCTCTATTGTTGAATAGTTTCTTTGATGCTTATTAAATTTCTTAGAAAAGTAAGCTACTGGATGATCAACCTCATCACCCTCATTCCTTTGCATCAATACTGCTCCCGCAGCTTCATCACTAGCATCTACAGCTAATGAAAAAGGTTTTTCAAAGTCAGGTGCCTTAAGCACAGGTTGTTGACATATCATTGTTTTCAATTTTTCAAATGCTTCCTGACAAGGCACTCTCCACACAAACTTTACATTCTTCTGTAGAAGATTAGTTAATGGAAGGGCAACATTAGCAAAATTCTTACAAAATTTTCGATAATATCCTGCCATTCCCAAAAATCTTCTAAGAGTTTTTTCCCCCGTCGGAGTGGGAATCTCTAAAATTGCCTGAACTTTTGCCTGAACAGGAGCTACCTTACCTTGACCTACAACATAACCAAGGTAAGTCACAGTGGCATGTCCAAATTCACTCTTAGCTAAATTAATAGTCAAGTTAGCTTTTGAAAGCTTTTCAAACAATTTCTCCACCGCAATTATGTGTGCTTCCCAAGTATCATTTCCTGTCACTAAATCATCAATATAAGCATCAGTATCTTTCAACCCCTGAATCACAGAGTTAATCGTCCTCCGGAAAGTACCTGGGGCATTCTTCATCCCAAATGGAAGAACATTATATTCATATAACCCAGATGGAGTTACAAATGCAGAAATCTCTCTACCTCTGTCCGTTAATGGAACACACCAATACCCTTTCAATAAATCAATCTTTGTAAGGAACTTTGCTTTTCCAACCTTATCTACACAATCATCTACTCTAGGAATTGGATATGCATCTGTTTTTGTTACAGCATTCACCTTCCTATAGTCCGTTCAAAACCTAATACTACCATCAGGTTTTGGCACCATAACACATGGCGAACTCCAATTCGAGTTAGAATGTCTAATAATATCATTCTCTAACATGTATTCAATTTCTTTCTCAGCAAGTTCACATTTTTCTATGTTCATCCTATATGGATGTTGTTTAATAGGTTTGGCATCTCCAACATCTACATCATGTGAAGCTATAGTAGTCCTTCTCGGAACATCTGGAAACAAATCCTTATACTTAAAAATCAATTCCTTCATCTGTTGTTTCTGCTCTAGCTGTAAATGTGCTAATTTCTCATCCATATTTTCCAGAATGGTCGAATTAGGTAACCTAACAGAAACAATGTTAGATTTAGAATGAAAGTCAGATGAATCATCTATCATGTTCCCAATTAAATTAAACTCATTCTCACTAACCACAACAGTCACAGTATCAGATTGTTTCCCAAAATATGGTTTAATCATATTTATGTGGCAAAGTTGTGTTGACCTTCTACGATCTGGAGTTTTTATTACGTAATCCACATCATTGATTGTAGACACAATTTCATAAGGACCATGAAATCTAGCTTGTAAAGGATTTGTCTGCACTGGGAACAGAACCAACACCTTATCTCCAGGCTTAAACATCCTCATCCTAGCTTCTTTATCATACCAAGTTTTCATTTTCTCCTGAGCCAACTTTAAATTTTCCTTGGCTAAACTACAAGCTTTATGTAACCTGTCCTTAAATTTCAAAACATAGTCCAACAAATTAGTGTGCACTTCCTTACTAATCCACTGTTCCTTCAATAAAGCTAAAGGTCCTCTAACTCTATGCCCAAACACAAGTTCAAATGGACTAAAACCTAAAGAATCCTGTACCGATTCCCTTACTGCAAATAAAAGTAAATATATACTCTCATCCCAGTCACTTTCATTTTCCACACAATGTGTCATAATCATATTCTTGAGAGTAGAATGAAACCTCTCCAAGGCACCTTGCGATTCTGGATGGTATGCAGACGAAGTGATTTGCTAAGCTCCCAATTTATAAACTATCTGTTGAAACAATCCAGACATAAAATTACTGCCTTGATCAGTTTGTATTTCCTTAGGCAATCCAAAATAAGTAAAGAATTTTATAAGTGCCTTCGTCACAGTTTTAGCTTTTATATTCCTAAGTGGTACTGCCTCTGGAAACCTAGACGAAGTAAACATGATAGTCAACAAATACTGACAACCAGTTTTTGTCTTTGGTAATGGACCAACACAATCTACAATAACTTTAGAAAACGGTTCACCGAATGCTGGAGTAAGTTGTAATGGAGCTACTGGTGTAACCTGATTTGGTTTACCCACAATTTGCCAAGTATGGCACGTATTACAAAACATCGCCACATCTTTTCTTAGACCAGGCCAGTAAAAATGTTTTAAAATCTTGTCCACAGTTTTCCTTACCCCTTGATGTCCACCTAAAGGCACACTATGAGCTAAAGTCAAAATCTCATTCCGATAAACTTTAGGAACAACTACCTGAGAAACAACATTCCATTCCTCACTTGCAGGAATTGTAGGCGACCTCCACTTCCTCATCAACACTCCTTTCTCCAAGTAATATCCTACTGACACCTTCTCAATTTCACTATCTAGTAAAGCTTGTTCCCTTAATTTTATAATCTCAGGATCTCTATTCTGCTCTGCTATCATCTCCTTCCGAGACAGAGATAAATCTTCATAGTCAGACTTACTCCCAGAATCTTGTTCAAACAACGAAGGTAAGAAAGTCTCTGACACATCCTCAAAACTCGAATCCTGAGTTGAACAGTCATGAGTAACAACCTCATTCTGCACATCATTTTTTTTAGCCATAGCTCCAGTCACAACACAGGAAGAATCTGTGTTAGAATTCAGCTCTGATTCCTCTGACTCCATTGTCAAATGCACTTCAGGAAAAACTTATCCACCTGCCAAGTCATTACCTAACAATAAAGAAATACCCTTCACAGGTAAGCTATGCTGTAATCCTACTTTAACAAATCCTGTAACTAACCCTGACTTTAAATTTACTTTATGTAAATGCACAGGCATAAAATCACTTCCAACACCTCTTATGTAATTTACCTCACCAGTATCACTCTCTTCATTAAACTTCAACACACTATCTAACATCAGTGATTGAGAAGCTCCGGTATCCCTAAGAATTTTTATTGGCACCAGAGTAGATCCTTCTTTCAAGGATACAAACCCTTCAGTTATAAAATGATCATATCCCTTTCTAACTTGGTCAGACTCTAACAAATCCTCATTTGTGTTTACCAAACCCTGTAACTTTACAGGTGCTTCAGTATGTTGCACACAAGCATCTAGAACTGCTTCCTTCTCTTTCTTTTTCAATTTGAAACAGTTAGCTATTACATAGCCAGGCTTCTTACAATAGTTACAAATAAGACCAAACTGTCTTTCCATCACAGGTTTTCCTTCCTCCTTACCTCTCTCATTAACCTCTGATTTAATTTCTGATTTACCTTGAGTCTCCATATTACTTTTCCTCTTAAAAATTCTACCCTGAGGAAATTTATTCTTATGGATTAAAACATACTCATCAGCTAATCTAGCACAGTCCTGCAATTTATCAGTATCCCTCTCATTTAAGTAGGTCCTTACTTCAACAGGAATGCTTCTTTTAAATTCCTCCATTAAAATCAGCTCTTTCAATGTATCATAGTCCTCATTTACATTTTTAGAAGAAACCCATCTCTCAAAACACATAGCTTTATCATAGGCAAATTCCACATTAAGTCTTTTCCACAGACTTTTTCAAACTTCTGAATCTTTCCCTGTACGCTTCTGGGACCAATTCATATGCTTTGAGAATATTCGTTTTCACAATATCATAATCTAATGCTTGCGCAGCAGTTAAAGCTGTGTAAACCTGCTGTGCTTTGCCTTTAATCACACTCTGTAACAACACTGACCATTTATCTTTCGTCCAGTCTGACATCCGAGCAATAGTTTCAAAATGTTGAAAATATCTTTCCACTTCTGTTTCACTAAATGGAGGGACCAATTTAATTTATTGGCTAGCAACAAACGGTTTTTTAGAATCAGAAGACTGATTCCCAGACCTTAATTTCGCCATTGCATATTCAAAATCTCTCTGCTTCTGGTCAGCTTCCAATTTACACCGCTCTAACATCATTTGTTCGATTTGCAACTGCATCTCCAGATTACCTATTGGAAACGATTCTAAAATCGATTCATCAAAATCACCCGAAGCCACAAAATGTGATGCGATTTTTCTCTGTATTACAGCTTTTGATGTAGTCGCCAAAATACCTTTAAGTTGCAATCTATTAGCAATCTCAGATACTTCAGTTTTATTCGCCTTCGCTAACAAATCCGCGGCTGGCGAATCCAGAAACTCATCAATATTCATCGTTGCCGAATACCACTCACAAGCCAATCAAACAAAAGAATCGAGTAATCCCTGTTACCAAAACACCGATTCAAAAGTTAACAAACATTTAACACAAACGATCCAATTCCGGACGTAATTATGTTACGTATTCAGGCAACAATAAATATATATGAGTTAGGCAAGAGTTTTATAACAAATAACACGTTTATTAAACACTGAAAACAACCCCCCCCCCCAAATGTAAACAAACACTAGCTCAACCGGAATTCAGCTGCTGTGCGGCAGATTCACAGTTCTTAATAGCGTTGCAGCATAACAGTTCTTAAAACGGTATTGAAAAAAAAGTTCTTTAAAGCGGTATGCCGAGAGTTCAAAACAGTCAACGAAATCCTTCCGAATGAGGATCAAATAAGGTCGAAATCAATCCACCGTCGAAAATCGATTCTCCTCGATTTTTATCTTCCAAATTCTTATCTTCACTCTCCACAGCAAAGAAATTGTTGGCGATGATCTTTTAAACTTTAGGCATTATATAAAACTTCATTTAGATGCATATCATATTTTTTACTGAGTTAAGTATTGTATGTAATTAGTTTTGCTACAACAAGTGTATGGGACATTGGAAAAAAAGTTGAATTTCCCCATGGGGATGAATAAAGTATCTATCTATCTATCTATCTAAACTGCGTCATCACATTAAATCACGCAGTGACATGAAGTCATCTTGGCAAATCCCGCCACGAACTGCCCCACCTGACAGGGTGGGTCTTCCTTTTATACCCTGTAAAAAAAAACCTGTCACATGACCTCTACTGGCGGGAAAATGACGTCACTCCACCATCACAAGACCATTACCTCAAGTCCAGTATAACTTCAACCCCAGTCACGTGACAAGGGTACCACTGTCACGTGTCACGGGTACGTAACACCAAATAATGGAAGAAATAAGAGAGTCAATTTGATTTTTTTTTTAAAATGTTAAAAGCATAGGTATATTTTGGAAAATATATAAAAATCTAGGTAAAATCATCATTTTGACAGCATGGATACGACCTATTAAAGAAAGAGTAAGTGGATTCCATCTAGAAAATAGTAATTTCATGGAGTATACTAAAGGAACTATATTAGCTTTATAAAGATCTTTATATGTTTTAGTAATTATAATACCTAAATATCTAACTGTATTAACAATTCTAAGAGAAATATCATTATATGTACTAACAGGAGCATTTAATGGAACCAATTCACTTTTATTCAAATTAAGTTTATGTCCTGAAAACTTTCCATAATGTTTACGTGTTTCCAAAAGATTAGGAATTGAGTCATCAACATTCGAAATATAAATCTAGAGATCATCTGCATGAGGAGAACTCTTATGTATGGTTCCATTTATAGAAATAACATAAATGTTTTTGGTCTCCCGCAATGTTATAGCTAAAGGCTCCAATACAAGATTAAATAATAAAGGGCTTAATGGACATACCTGTCTAGTACCACGACAAAGAAACCTACAATTGTTAGTAATGACGGTGGCAATAGGGTTATTATAGATTATTGAATCCATCTATTAAAATTAATACCAAAACCAAATTTTCTAATACTTTGAACAAGTATGGCCACTCAATTCTTTCGAATGCCTTTTCTGCACCAAGAGCGATAACACATTGAGGTTGCTTAGATAATGGTGAATAAATAATGTCCACAAATCTCCGAAAATTAGAGAAAGAGTAATGGCCTTTAATAAAGCCCGTTTGGTCCATGGAGATGATTTAAATAATAATTTTCCAAGCATTTAGCCATTATTTTAGAAATACTTTTTGCATTCACATTTAATAACGAATTGTTCTATATGATGAGCATTCAACAGGGTCTTTATCTTTTTTAAAATATTAAGGAAACAGATGCCTCATAAAAAGAAGAAGGTAAATTACCCTTCTCAAAGGATTCATAAAATATTTCCAAAAGATTCGCAGGAACTAATGTTTCAAATTTTTTTAGAAAAATCCCACCGAATAACCATCAAGTCTGGGAGGTTAACTGATTGCATTGATAAAATAGCTTTCTGAATGTCATGCTCGGTAATTGTAGCATCAAGCATCTGTTGATCTTCATCAGAAATTTGTGGAAATTTAATTTTATGTAAAAAAGTTTACATTTTGGAGGAATCTGCTGAAAATTGAGATCTATAAAGATCAGAGTAAAAATCTTGAAAAGTATTATTAACATCCTCATAGTTACTTACTATTTCTCGATTGTTTTTACGAATCGTTAAAATTTGCCTTTTAGCTCTAACTGCTCTTAGTTCGGAAGCTAAGAGCTTATTACTTTTATCCCCAGAAATATAAAATTGACTTTTCAATTTAAGCAAATATCCTTCAATAGGATATGTTAGTAATAAGTTATACTGTGATTGTAGTTCTACTTTCTTTTATACGAAACAACATTTGGAGAGATTGCATTCATGTTATCTATTTCTTTAATTTGTTTAGAAATTTTATCGAATTCCATTCTTTTTTGTTTCTTCAATTTAGGTATATACGATATAATTTGACCACGTAGATAAGCTTTTAATGTATCCCAAATTACTAACTTGGAGACATTTCCTATATTATTAAAGAGATAAAACTCTTTTAGCTGAGTTTCAATTATCTCATCAAATTCTGCACTTTGTAATAAATGTTCTAGAAAATGTCAAAATGGTCTGGTAGAAACAACATCTTTCAATTCAAATATTAAATTTAAAAAGAATGATCAGAGATAGCAATCGTATCATATTCACATTTCTGAACATTATAAAATAGTCAATTCTCGAATATTTATTATGAACATGTGAGAAATGGACTATTTTCTATCAGTCGGATGCATTAGCCTCCAGATCTCAATTAAACATTAATCAATTAAAAAGGAATTAATAAGTGATGCAGAACGGTTAGGAAGTTAATGTTTTGGATGATGACTTATCCATTAAACGATTTAAGCAAGTATTAATATCACCACCCATTAATAAAATATATTCATTTAAATCAGGTAATAGAGCAAAAACTGCTTTAAAAATGAGGGATCATCAACATTTGGTCCATAAATATTAACCAAAACTATTTTCTTATTACAAACTATTCCTTTAAGAATTAAAAATTAACCATTAATATCGGCTATAATATCCTCCTGATAAAAATAGTGAAACCTCTAGTTTTACTCTGGGAATTTGCATGAAATAGAGGGCTCTTCCAAAATAAAAAAAAAACGAGTTTTATCACATAACCTGATATGCGTTTCTCGAGCAAGAATTATATCAGGCTGGAATCGATTTATAACTTTAAATGTTTTCTTACGCTTAATAGGGTGTTTCCAACAGCGGACATTCCAAGTTAAAACATTTAACTGTTTGGATGTCATCATGAAACTTTGTATCTAAAAAAAAGTAGATTGACGCATGTCAGGATAAAGTGATCGAAAATGGAGGAGATGAACAACATTAAAAATAATTAGCGTTTGCTCCGGGATTCCATAATTGGGATAGAAAAAGAAAAAAAAACACACCCAACCTACAAAGCCCAGAAGCAAGTCGATGTTAATAAACCCCAAGAAAAGCATAGACGCGAATACAACTCCGCCGAGCTGAGTAAAATAATAATTAAAATACAAAGTAATCTCTTTCTCCCTCTACCGAATATAAATCTCATTACAGTCAGTATAATTGGAAGGACAGTGTTTTTCTTGTGAAACCAAACGACCTTCAATTTGAAAGTAACCTTTATAATATTAGATAAGGGAAGAAAAACACATCCAAAACAATTCTTGGAATATTTGCACAAAAGAAAAAAAATCGCCATCTTTAAATTGTCCAATCTGTCTTGAAAACACAAGGAAATACAAATAATTACTCAAAAAAAACTTCAATAAAGCATACGGAATAAAAAAAAGAATCATTTAAATACTGCAAAAAAATGTTCTAGATGTTCAAACTTAACTACAGCCTATCAACAGTGCTCGCACTATATTTCCTAAGGTTAAAAACCGTTTAAACCAGTTTTATTTTCAAAAATAAAAATACATTTTAAAATAAAGACTTTCTGTGACCATCAAATCTTCCAATTTTATCAGCCTTTATGTCGAGAACACTCAAACCATTATAAGTCATTCAACTTCAGGCTTCAAATTCGTCGTCATTGAAGTATTTGCACAGAAGAAAAAAAGCCGCCTTCTTCAAATTGTTCAGTCTTTCTTTAAATCGTAAGAAAATCCAGAAAATTACTTAAAAGAAACTTTACAAAAGCATACGAAACAAAAAAAAAAAACAGTAGGTACATTTAGATGCTACAGAAAAAGATAAAGTCTGGATGGCTCAGAATTATGTATGGCCTTTCAACAGTTCTCCCGATATATCTTCGGAGGGTAAAACCCTCCGAACCAGACCCAGACTTTTTCGGAGATAAAATACATGTTAAGGTAAAAAAAAAACTTTTAGAACCATCAAATCTTCCAATTTCTTCACTTTACACCACGAGACCATCAAGTTATTATAAATCATTCAATCTTCAAACTTGAAATTCGCCTTCGGCCTCGTCAGACAAAGAGTTAATACAACGCAATGCTTCAGCTGGATCATCAAAAATACGATTTCCAGAATTTTTAATAATGATCCTTATTTTTGCTGGATACTGTAATGGAAAAAGCTTCGTTTGATAAACAAGTCTCAGAGAAGGAGCAAAAGCAGCGTGTTGCTTAACAATTTCGCATGGGGGGACGTCACGTGATGACGTATGATCGAGACGTGGAAATCCAGCACTCCTGTAAAAAACAATAAAACTTAAACTTCACTTAAACTTTAAGTGAAGAAGAGTTAATAAATACCTTCTAGAAACTACTTATAAACAACTCAGGACTATCTTTAGATATGCCTCCTAAACAGAAACAGAAGAGAATTACTACTTTGAAGACAGCGCGAGTTGGCGGGGAAAGAGGCCTAGCCGTTTTGGCTGAGCCTCGTACTCAAGTTGGATCTCTTACCGGTGAAGTACCTGTCGCTTCCGATGGTGCAGGGTAGGAGGCTGCGGCAATATCAACGGTCTCTAAGAAGAAACATCGGGAGCTGCGCATGCGTGAAGAAACGACTATGCACAAACAGGTGCAAACAAAACTACAAGTTCCAACTGCGACTGGAAGTGAAAATGAAAGTGAATCGGAAGTAGAATCAGACTGTCTGGAAAACACAGATCAGGAAATAGATGATGAAGAAGAAGAACAGGAGGAAATTAAAGGTGGAAAACTTTCTGGATGCATAAGAAAAGCCCTGGTACAAATAATGATAGATAGATAGATAGATAGATAGATAGATAGATAGATAGATAGATAGATAGATACTTTATTCATCCCCATGGGGAAATTAATTAAAAGTAATAAAAACAGATATGAGAAATGTGAAGATTACGCTTGATAAGGTGTTGGAAAAACAAAAGAAGATGGACAAGAAAGTTAAAAAGTTGGAAGAAAAAAATGGGAGACAACACTGAAAGAATGGACAAGATGGAAGATAATATCCCTGCCTGGACTTCAGAAAGAAAACGGTTGTTGGAAAAAGTAGATGTAGTCGAAAATTTCAGCAGACGAAACAATATTAAGATTGTTGTTCTTAAAGAAGGAATAGAGGGAGAAGATTCAATAAAATTCTTTCAAAAATGGATTCCGGAAATATTGGAAATGGAAGAGGGAAGTCAGTTAATTGAAATCGAATGGGATCATAGAGCTTTAAAACCAAAGCCCCAACAAGATCAAAATCCACGATCAATCTTGATAAAATGTTTAAGATATCAAGATAAAGAAAATATCTTGAGGGCGGCTGCTCAAGGTGCCAGAAAGAGAAATGGGCCATTGATGATAGAAGGGAAAAGAGTTCTTTTCTATCCTGATATAAGTTACGACCTTTTGAAGAGGCGGGAGGAAATTAATTCAGTGAAAAAAACATCTTATGGGAAAAGGGTTATAAATTTATATTGAGCTACCCAGCAACACTGATAATTTTTATGGATGACGAAGAAAGAAGATTTTTTACTGATCATCAGAAAGCTGAGGAGTGTGTACGAGAACTTCCTAATATTCGCAAGATGCGGTAAAGAATGATGGAAATGAAATGGATTGAAGATGAAGATTGAGATAGGGATCGGATCTGATGGACATTTATGAGTAGAATAATATACAAATATACTTTAAGTATATGATAGAAGGGGAACAAGAAAAAAAAATTGAGGAATATTAATTGGGAGTAGAGATATTATTTTTTTTCTTCTTCACTTATATATATCTTTTTTTTGTTACGGGGGATCTGGAGGAGCTTCTGATCGATTGCTGCGGGATTCACGTGTGTAATCATGGCGATTGCCATGACCCGTAAAACGCAGGGGGGTAATGTTGTGTTTCTATTCATGCACGACATTAGTGTGGGGGGTGGTATTTTGATATTTTTTTCATTACTAACTATCGTTCTTCTATTTTTCTTTTTTTGCCTGGATGATTGGGGGTGGGGGGGAAGACACACAGCAACATGGAGAATTTTAAAGAGATTCGCCAAGGTATCATGAATGAATAATTTACTTATTTTTTTTTAAAGTTTTAATGTTAATGGGCTTAATGGACCTGTGAAAAGAAAAGGAGTTTTAACATATATTAAAAAAATGACAGGAGTTATAGCTTTTTTGCAGGAAACACATTTAACAGAGACAGAACATCAGAAATTAACGAGCGATTGGGTTGGAAACGTTATTGCAGCTTCATTTAATTAAAAGTCGAGGGGAGTTGCAATTTTGGTTAATAAAGCCTTACCAATTAAAATACAAAATGTACTAATTGATTCTGTGGGGAGATATGTGATTATACATTGTCAAATCTTTTCGGAATTATGGACTATTATGAACATTTATGCACCAAATGAAAATGATGCAAAATTCATACAAGAAGATTTTTTTTAATTTGGCCGACGCACATGATAAAATATTAATAGGTGGAGATTTTAACTTTTGTTTAGACCCAGTTCTAGATAGGTCAACTAAGGCTGTTACAAAATCAAAAGTAATAAAGTTAACTTTATCATTGATGAAAGACTTAAATCTAATTGATATATGGAAAAGAATTAATCCAAGAGAAAGAGATTATTCATTTTATTCAAATGGACAGAAAACTTCTTCAAGGATTGATTTTTTCCTATTATCAATGAATATTCAGGATAGAGTGAAAATGTGGAATATAAAGCGAGAATACTGTCAGATCATTCCTCCTTGATAATGACAATGATAATGATGGATAAGGAGGAATTGATTTACAGATGGAGATTTAATTGAATTTTATTAAAACGTCAGGATTTTTGTGATTTTATGAAAAAACAGATCCAATTTTTTTTATACAAATTCATATTCAGTTGATGATAAATTTATATTATGGGAAGCGATGAAAGCATATTTGAGGGGTCAGATAATAAGTTATTCTTCTAACATTAAGGAATATATGGTAGAAATAAATCAATTAGAAAAAGAGATTACAAAATTAGAAAAAGAATCCCAAAGATATATGACAGAAGAAAAACGAAGACAACTTGTCAATAAGAAGCTGCAATATAATACACTCCAGACATAATGAACAATAAAAGTAATTATGAGAACTAAACGGAGAAATTATGAATTAGGTGAAAGATCACACAAAATTCTTGCTTGGCAGTTGAAAACAGAGCAGGCTTCCAAAACAATAAATGCAATTGGAACAAGTGCAAATAAAATTACTCATAAACCTTCAGAAATTAATGAAACTATTAGAAACTTTTACTCCGAATTATATCAATCAGAATCACAAAATGAAGCTGCTGAGATAGAAATTTTTTTATCACAAATAACTCTTCCAAAATTGAATTCGGAAGAACAGAAATAGATATGCCCTTTACATTAAAAGAGGTTGAAGAAGCTTTAGGATCACTCCAGAGTAACAAATTTCCAGGAGAAGACGGTTTTCCGCCTGAATTTTATAAAGAATTTAAAGATCTATTAATCCCTCCTTTTATGGAGTTAATATATCAAGCGAAAAGAACACATAAACTTCCACAATCTTTTTAAACAGCGATCCTAATAGTATTGCCAAAAAAAGATAAAGATCCTTTAAAACCAACATCATATAGGCCTATCTCTTTGTTGAATACGGATTATAAGATAATAGCAAAAATTTTATCTGATAGATTATCTAAATATTTATCAAAATCAATACATATGGATCAAACAGGCTTTATTAAAAATAGACAATCGGCGGATAATGTAACTCGGTTACTTAGCATAATTCATCAGGCACAAAACAAGGAGGAAATGAGTGTGGCAGTTGCTTTGGATGCCGAAAAAAATTTGATAGATTGGAATGGTACTTTTATTTCAGGTATTGGAAAAATATGGGTGAGGAAAATCTTTTATAAAATGGATTAAAACCTTAAATACTAGTCCCAAAGCTAAAATAGTGACAAATAGTCAAATTTCAACATCATTCTACTTTTCGAGGTCAACTAGACAAGGATGTCCATTATCACCTGCCCTATTTGTATTGGCGATAGAACCATTAGCTGAATTAATTGGAATGGATCCAGATATTGTGGGCTTCAGAGTTAACCAGGAGGAATATATGATTAATTTATTTGCTGATGATGTTCTGATTTATTTAACAAATCCATTGCATTCGTTGCATAAATTATCTTTTAGGTTGGAAGAATATGGGAAACTATCAGGGTATAAAGTAAACTGGGATAAAAGTGAAATTTTACCCCTTACTAAAGGAGATTATAGTCAATGTCGGTTAGTAACTCAATTTAGATGGCCAACAAATGGTATAAAATATTTAGGTATAAGAGTCGATAATGATATAAAGAATTTATATAAATTAAATTATTTGCCATTATTGAAAAAAATACAAGAAGATCTTGATAAATGGATGATGTTACCAATAACATTAGTAGGTAGAGTTAATGCTGTAAAAATGAATATATTTCCCAGATTACAATATTTATTCCAAACATTACCAATACAACTGCCCCAGAAGTCTTTTCAAGAGTTGAATAAATGTATGAGGAAGTTTCTTTGGAAAGGTAAGATGTCAAGAATATCTTTTGAAAAATCGACATGTAAATTTAACCTCTTAGGGTTACAACTCCCAAATTTTAAGAATTATTATAAAGCAAATCAACTTAGATTTATTGCATCTTTTTTTGATGGAAAAGAAAGAATCTCTTATATTAAAACATTTGATTGATTTATGGAATAAGGTAAATATGGATGATGAGATAAAGAAATCTTTATAAGCAAAGAGAACCCTAATTCAAAATAGACTTATTCCTTTTACAATGGATAATCAACTTTTATACAACTGGTTTCAAAAAGGGATCAGATATATAGTTGACTGCTTTGAAGGAGGTATATTGATGTCGTTTGATCAATTAAAAAATAAATATAAAATATCAAATAACACTCTTTTCTGCTATCTTCAATTAAAGGCCTATTTCAGAGATAAACTGGGTCAAACAATGTTAATGCCAAAACCTAATGAAATAGAAACTTTAATTCAAAAAGGAAAAATTTTAAAAATTTACGTCTTGTATGTATAATTTGATTCAAAATCAGATAATTAAACCAGGAATTCATACGTCAAGAAAAAATGGGCAACTGATTTGAATATTAAAATTGATGAAAAGAATTGGTCAAGACTATGTCTTGATATTATGACAAATACAATAAATGTCCGACTTAGATTAGTACAATACAATTTTTACGTCAATTATATATTACACAACAAAAAATAAATAGATTAAACCCAAATTTATCTGACCAATATTTCCGATGTAATTAAGAAATCGGTACTTTTTTACACTCTACTTGGTCTTGTTTTAAAATTCAAACTTTTTGGATAAATTTAAGACTTTTACTGGAACAAATTATTGGAATACAACTCCCACATAGCCCAATATTATTTTAATTAGGCGATATTGAAGGGTTAATACCGAAACCTAAATTAGATAAAGATCAGAAAAAAATTTATAAAAATTACATTGGCAGTAGCCAAAAAAGCTATTGCAGTTACTTGGAAATCAGATTCATATTTAACTATGGACCGTTGGAATAATGAAATATATAGCTGTATCCCATTTGAAAGAATTACTTATAATTTAAGAAATGAATATGATATATCTTTGAAAATTTGGCACCCCTATCTACAAAAGATAGGATTAAATATATAGGTCCTTTGAAGATAAAATTATTAGTTATTTGGGGGGAAAAATAAAGATATATAGTAAAGTTATTTTGAACTCCGTGGAGCATGCGGGGATCCTCCGATATCCAGGCATTCCTTCTTACTTTCTTGTTTCTTTCTTTTTTTTCTTTTTTTCTATGTTTTTAGATAGAGATCTTAAGGGGGAAGGGTTAAGGGAAGGGGAGGGCTAATATTAATTTTTCACTATTCTATTATTCTATTCATTTTATGTAATTCTCTTAAAAATTTAATAACAAATGTATTAAAAAAGAGATAGTTTTGTGAAACAAACTCCGTACATTAATTAGAGATGACCCCACAACCCCCATATCAGTTTGGAATCATAAATTGGATCTTGGAAACATAAATTAGACCTTGGAAGCATAAACTGGAAACAGATGTTCTCAGGGAAACGTACGGAGGAAATGTGACAAATGTTCTGGGGATATTTGCGTGGGGTTCTGAGTAGGTACGTTCCAGTGAGACGTGGAACAGATGGTGGAGTACAAGATCCGTGGTGTACAAAGGCTGCTGGAAATCTAGTCCAGACGAAAAGAAGGACTTACAAAAGATTCAAAAAACTAGGTAATGATAGGAATCCAGAAGATTATAAGACTAGCAGGAAGGAGCTTAAAAATAAAATTAGGAGAGCCAGAAGGGGCCATGAGAAGGTATTGGCGGAGAGGATTAAGGAAAAACCGAAGGCATTCTGCAAGTATGTGAAGAGCAAGAGGATCAGACGTGAGAGAATAGGACCGATCTAGCGTGACAGTGGAAAAGTGTGTATGGAACCGAAGGAAATAGCGAAGGTACTTAATGAATACTTTGCTTCAGTATTCACCACGGAAAAGGAACTTGGCGATTATCGAGATGCTTTGCAGTGAACTGAAAAGCTTGACAATTTAGATATTAAGGAAGAGGATGTGCTGTAGCTTCTGGAAAGCATCAAGTTGGATAAGTGACCGGGTTGGACGGGACGGGCTGTGACCCAGGCTACTGTGGGAAGAGAGGGAGGAGATTGCTGACCCTCTGGCAATGATATTTGCATCATCAAAGAGGACTGGAGAGGTTCCGGAGGATTGGAGGGTTGCGGATGGTATTCCCTTATTCATGAAAGGGAGTAGGGATGGCCCAGGAAATCATATGAGTGTGAGCCTTACTTCAGTGGTTGGTAAGTTGATGCAGAAGATCCAGAGAGGCAGGATTTGTGAACATTTGGAGAGGCATAATATGATTATAGTACGCATGGCTTTGTCAACGGCAAGTCATGCCTTACGAGCCAGATTGAATTTTTTTGTTGATATGACTAAACACATTGATGAAGGTAGTGCCGTAGATGTACAGTATATTGATTTTCGCAAGGCATTTGATAAGGTACCCCATGCAAGGCTTAAGGAGAAAGTAATGAGGCATTTCCTTGTGGAACCAGAACGGGTATGCCCACTGAAGGCAAATGGGGTTGTAGTCGGGTCATATTCTGCATGGAGGCCGGTGACCAGTGCTGTGCCTCAGGGAACTTCGGGGAACCCTACTATTTGTGATTTTTATAAATGACTTGGATGAGGAAGTGGAGGGATGGGTTAGTAAATATGCTGATGACACAATGTTGGGGGTATTGTGGATAGCGTGGAGAGCTGTCAAATGTTACAACGGAACATAGATACGATGCAAAAATGGTCTGAGAATTGGCAGATGGAGTTCAACCTAGATAAGTGTAATGCGGTTCAGTTTGGTAGGACAAATATGTTGGCAGAATATAGTATTAATGGTAAGACTCTTGGCAGTATGGAGGATCAGAGGGATCTTGGGGTCCGAGTCCATAGGACACTCAAAGCTGTTACGCAGGTTGACTCTGTGGTTAAGAAGGCATTCGGAGCATTGACCTTCATCAATCGTGGGATTGAGTTTAAGAGCCGAGAGGTAATGTTGCAGCTATTTAGGACTCTGGTCAGACGCCACTTGGAGTACTGTGCTTAATTCTGGGCGCCTCACTACAGGAAGGACGTGGAAACCATAGAAAAGGTGCAGAGGAGATTTCCAAGGATATTTCCTGTGTTGGGGAGCGTGGCTTATGAGATTAGGTTGAGTGAACACGGACCTGTATTGTGCTATATGTTTTTATTCTATGTTTCTATGAGGAGGTGGACTTCGAGATGCATAACTAATCTAATCGTTTATTGATGTCAGTTGTGGGAAAGATGCTGGAGTCAATTATAAAGGAGGAAATTACGACACATTTGGATAACAGTAGAAGGATCAGTCCGAGTCAGCATGGATTTATGAAGGGGAAATCATGCTTGACAAATCCTCTGGAATTTTTTGAGGATGTAACTATGAAAATGGACAAGTGAGAGCCAGTGGATGTACTGTACCTGGACTTTCAGAAAGCCTTTGATAAAATCCCACATAGGAGATTAGTGGGGAAAATTAGGGCACATGGTATTTGGGGCAGAGTACTGACATGGATTGAAAATTGGCTGGCTGACAGGAAGCAAAGAGTAGCGATTAACGGGTCCCTTTCGGAATGGCAGGCTGTGACCAGGTGGGTACCGCAAGGTTCGATGCTAGGACCGCAGCTGTTTACAATATACAGTCATGATATAGATGAAGGGATTAAAAGTAACATTAGCAAATTTGCCGATGGCACAAATCTGGGTGGCAGTGTGAAATGTCAGGAAGATGTTATGAGAACGCATGGTGACTTGGAAAGGCTAGGTAAGTGGGTGAATGTATGGCAAATGCAGTTTAATGTGGATAAATGTGAGGTTATCCACTTTGGTGGCAAGAACAGGAAGACAGGTTACTATCTAAATGGAGTCAAGTTAGGAAAAGGGAAAGTACAACGAGATCTAGGTGTTCTTGTACATCAGCCAATGAAAACAAGCATGCAGGTACAGCAGGCAATGAAGAAAGCTAATGGCATGCTGGCCTTTATAACAAGAGGAATTGAGTACAGGAGTAGAGATGTCATTCTGCAGCTGTACAGGGCCCTGGTGAGACCCCACCTGGAGTATTGTGTGCAGTTTAGGTCTCCAAATTTGAGGAAGGACATTCTTGCTATTGAGGGAGTGCAGCGTAGGTTCACAAGGTTAATTCCCGGAATGGCGGGACTGTCATATGTTGAAAGGTTGGAGCGACTGGGCTTGTATACACTGGAATTTAGAAGAATGAGAGGGGAACTGATTGAAACATATAAGATTATTAAGGGACTGGACACGCTGGAGGCAGGAAGCATGTTCCCTCTGATGGGTGAGTCCAGAACTAGAGGCTACAGTTTAAGAATAAGGGGTAGGCCATTTAGAATAGAGAAGCGGAAAATCTTTTTTACCCAGAGAGTGGTGGATATGTGGAATGCTCTGCCCCAGAAGGCAGTGGAGGCCAAGTCTCTGGATGCTTTCAAGAGAGAGTTAGATAGAACTCTTATAGATAGCGAGGTCAAGGGATGTGGGGAGAGGGCAGGAACGGGGTACTGATTGTGTATGATCAGCCATGGTCACAGTGAATGGCGGTACTGGCAAGGAGGGCCGGATGGACTAACCGGGCACCTACTGTCTATTGTCTATTGTTTACTGAGTTATTTATCCTCCAGTTTGACCACTTTTGTGGCACCAAACCAATCTGAAAGCACGAAGGAAGTGTGAGCATTCCCCATACGGGAAAGATTATTGAATTGAACAATCAAACGAAATGCCTTCCTTAACCTCAGAATCTTAATGCGCTTCGCCTATTGTGACTATTGTTGATTATTTGAGGGTGATAGTCCACCTTGTAACGATATTGAGACTGAGGATTATTTCATGTGAAACGCACCAACTCTGTGTCAGAAAATTGTCATACAATATATATAATGTACAACGTTCTCGTTTGAAGGTGTGAATAAACAGAATTGAACATAATTGTTATTTTGTAATTCTTCCAAGAGAGCGATTTTCATTGTACGATGACGCAATTCATATAAATAGCTTACCTCAAGTGTTTGTTTAGTGGAATGCCACTGATGTGACTAACCACGTGGGATGATTTAATTGTCAGAGGACACTTTTCCTCACCTGAATAAAAACTTGCAAAGCAATCAACAGTAGCGATCAGTATCTGGACTGCTTTCAACTGATCACCAACTCACACAAAAAATGGGACATCCAGCAATTTACTACATTGCGAGAATTTACTATCCTGTACTGGCAGCGATTGGTATCCCTGGTAAGTAACTGGAATTGGCTCCGACTGTATGCGTGTGTTTTGCTCTTGTTGTATTTGTTACAGATGGTGTCTCCTCCGGTTCAGATTTAAAGTTATATTTTATGTTATTCTTTAATTTTGCCTTGGAATTGTTGCTCTTTTCTCAGGTCCGATCACTTTGTCAATATTAACAATTGATCGAGTGTTAATATTGATAGTGTTCCAGCATTTTACCTTTCTCGTCTTTGCAGCTTTACCATCACGTGTTGTTCCAAATCTGATTCTACATCGATACAGAATCTCAAATGTTTACTAAAATGAAAACAAATCCTACAGCATCGCCGCAGCTCTCTTTGCCAGCACCCCGGTTTTTCGGCAACACCCAGTTCCTTTTTTCTCCGTCTCAATGTCACTAGAAAGACTTCTTGTCTGTTTATTTATTGACATGTCTCTGAAATTGCTACGATAAGCTGAAAAACTCTTTTATTTTACCGTGTCCCCTTAGGCCCAGTTTTGATTTAAATAAAAATTTACTCCATTTCTTCCATTCAATATACAACATGAGGGAGCAAAATTCCTTATATTGCTTCTCAGTCGCAATGTACAAGATTGAAGTTTATTTGCCACCTGTACATCGAAACGCATTTAGCCGTCCTGTCCCTCCACTCCAAATGTCATCTCCCTGAGTCCATTTTATCCCTGCAATATATAAAACATTTAGCATTCTCAGCTGTCTGGATGAGTGAGTCGATAAGCCGTTCACCGATAACTTGCCGACAACTGGAAAGTTGCGGCTCAACTGTTACTCGGGTCCGTCGTTATCATCCAACCGAAGGACAGTGACGGAGCCCGTACGAAGAACATTTCCGCTCTCGGAGTTGAAGCCTGTCACACCCGAGATATGATCAGATGTCTGAGATTCACTCAATCCGATGTAACACATTTCTATGCGTGTATTCCAAGCTAACATGATCTGGGTGTCTGCGCATGAACCTAACTCTTCTTTGCTTCCTTGCAGTTAATTTAGTGGCGATTGTGATCCTGTCTCTGGGAAACTGCGGACTCTCTAAATGCATCTCCCGTTACCTGGTGGGAATGGCAGCAGCTGACTTACTGGGTGTTATTATTTCTGTTGTAATCGATCAGATCAATAATATTTATGTTTATGCCCTTCCTTTGCTCATTACGCCGGTTTGTGCCGTGACGCTTGTCCTGAGTGTTGGAACCATGGACTGTTCTGTTTGGCTCACGGTGGCTTTCACCTTCGATCGCTGCGTTGCAATCTGCAGTCAAAAGCTGCGGGACCGGTACTGCACCGAGAGGATGGCGACTATTGTGATCGTAATTGTATGTTTAGGATGTTGTGCGAAAAGTGTTCCATTCTACTTTGTGGTAGAACCTTACGTTATCATTGACAACATACCGTGGAGATGCATTTTGAAAATGGATTTCCTAACTTTACCAACATGGAAAGCATTCCAGTGGTTTAACACCATCACTACACCTTTATTGCCGATCGGTTTGATTCTACTTTTTAATGCTTTCACAGTCAGTCATATTATCGTGGCAAACAGAGTTCGCCGGGGGCTCAGGAACAGCAGTGAGAAAAAGAATGATCCAGAGGTGGAGAACCGGAGAAAGTCAATAATTTTGTTGTTCACACTGTCAGCCAATTTCATATTGTTGTGGATCCCCTATATTGTATATACTATGAACTGGCAAGTTGAGAATTACTCTTACACAGACAAATATTTGAACACCCCGACATATATCCTGCAACAGTTTGGGTTCATGTTACAATATCTCTGTACCTGCACCAACACGTGTATCTACACTCTGGCACAAAGGAAATTCAGGCAGGAGCTGAAGGCAGTAGTCAAACATCTGGTTACGTTATATGATCGACTCTGTCGCCTAAAACGCTGTTCGATTATATGCTTCGAATGAGTTCAAATGCATTTCAATGTTATTTCCATGTCTGGTAAATGTGTCTATATTCCAGCAGCCAGGGGAGCAAATGTTAGTAGTTTGCCGGTTCCAGTAAATTCAGCAAAATTACTTCAACAATACGGGGAAGAAACAACAAATGGGCTCTCTAAGGATCTCCAATCCTATTTACCCGTTCCCTCACAAAAATTACTATCGTAACGGTTCAGAAGTTCACCCTGACAACCCTCTGCTGAACCCTCACCAACATTGCTTTTGGTCCATTACAGAGGTCCGCAACCCCAGAGACTGGGAACGATACACTATGGGGTTGACAGAGACTAGGGACTATACAGTATAGGGGTGACAGAGACTGCAGACTATAGAGTATAAAGGTTGACAGAGACTAGGGACTGTACAGTATAGGGATGACAGAGACTGCAGACTATAGAGAATAGTGGAGTCAGAGACTGGAGACTATACAGTATAGGGCTGACAGAGACTGGACACTATAGAGTATAGGGGTGACAGAGACTGGAGATTATAGAGTATAGGGGTGACAGCGACTGGAGACGATACACTATGGGGTTGACAGAGACTAGGGACTATACAGTATAGGGGTGACAGAGACTGCAGACTATAGAGTATAGGGGTGACAGAGACTAGGGACTGTACAGTATAGGGATGACAGAGACTGCAGACTATTGAGAATAGTGGAGTCAGAGACTGGAGACTATACAGTATAGGGGTGACAGAGACTGGAGTCTATAGAGTATGGGGGTGACAGAGACTGGACACTATAGAGTATAGGGATGACAGAGACTGGAGTCTATAGAGCTTAGGGGTGACAGAGACATGAGATGATATACTATGGGGTTGACAGAGACTAGGGACTATACAGTATAGGGGTGACAGAGACTGGAGATGATACACTACAGGGGTGACAAAGACTGGAGACTATAGAGTATAGGGGTGACAGAGACTGGAGATTATAGAGAATAGGGGAGTCAGAGACTGGAGATTATAGAGTATAGGGGTGACAGCGACTGGAGACGATACACTATGCGGTTGACAGAGACAAGGGACTGTACAGTATAGGGGTGACAGAGACTGGCGTCTACAGAGTATAGGGGTGACACAGACTAGGAACTATACAGTATAGGGGAGTCAGAGACTGGAGTCTATAGAGTATGGGGGTGACAGAGACTGGTGAGTACAGAGAATAGGGGTGACAGAGCCTAGGGACAGGACAGTATAGGGGTGACAGAGACTGGAGTCTATAGAGTACAGGAGTGACAAAGACTGGAGACTATAGAGAATAGGGGTAATAGAGGCTGAAGACTACAGAGTACAGGGGTGACAGAGAGTGGAGAATATAGGATATAGTGGTGACAGCGGCTGGAGACTTCAGTATAGGGGTGAAGAAACGAGAGACTGTACACTTTATGTGTAACAGAATCCAGGGATAATTCACTGTCGGATTACAGAGTCTGGAGACTTGACAGTGTTGGGTGATAGAGAAGACAGACTGTACAGTTTAGGGGAGACAGAGACTGGAGATGATGCAGTGTCGGTGTGACAAAGACAGGAAACTATACAGTATAGGTGTCAGAGAATGGTGTCTAAGGGAGACAAGGACAGCAGAATATGCAGTATGGGAGTGAAGGAGACGATAAAGTTTCGGAAATACAGAGACCGGAGAATAGACCGTATAGAGATAACTGATAAAAATAACGATTCTGGACACAGTCATTCCAAACAGTTTCATTTATTTTCACTCACACCGTTACTTCGGTTTCCAGAGAGCAGAACGACCCCAAGAGACCAGAGAGACCTTTTGGGGTGTCCAGAGACAATACCCGGGTTAGTGGGGTCAGGCGCCCCACACCTTGCAGAGGTAGCACCACTGGTGGGAGGGCATTATTGTTTTATATTCTCCTGAGCATGTGGACACTGATCAGTGGGACATTTGTTGTGGAATCAAACTGTAACATGTTAGACCGCTGTTTTAAAAGGTCATTTTCTTCATCTACGATAATTATTCTGATCTGGTCACGTAATCCACACTCACCCCCACCCTCCCCCCGCCCAGACCAACAGTCCTTCTCGGCCAGGCGGAGGCAGATTTAAACCCTCAGTCTGCCTTTGCTGGGAGATGTGGCGGTTGGATTTGACGTTTGGTGGATAGTAATATGGGAAGGTTAAAAAAGAACAAAGTTTGTTATGAAGAAAGCTTTGTATATTAGTAATTTTTGCGGATATATGTTTGTTTTCATTTGCCTCCTTCACAACTTTTGAAGAGCTTTTGCACTATTTCCGCCTGGCACTGAATGAAACCCTTTGCACGAACGTGCTGTTGCGGCACGTCATCGGTTGCTTTTCAATTGGTGACCCTGGTCGGGTACGCTTCCTCAGCACATCCTCGTGACGAGTGACAGCCCCAAATGCACATTAGATTATCCCAGATCAGGAATCATTTCAAACAGTTCACAAAATAGTTGCCTCCACCTCACAAAAATAACGGAAACGATGTTCAAAGTTCTAACTGCATTTATCAGTAAAGTACCTCGAGAGTCATCACGCCTCAAATTGACCTGCGCCCCCTAATCTCCCATATCCGCCGACACACCCCTAAACCTGCGCACAACCTCAGATCTGTGCGAACTCCTAAACCCACGGACACCCCACATGCATATTAGATCATCCCAGAGCAAGATTCATTTCCAAAATGCTGCCTGCACCTTAAACTAATGTCAAGAACAAAGTTCAAAGAGCATTTTTATTAAAGTATCAAAACTGAAACAACGTTGGGTTTTGTCATAACCCCAGGTCCGCAGACACCTTTAATGATGTTATCCACCGTCCGGGTGGTCATCGGTACTGAGGCCCCGGGGCTCTTGCACGCTGTGTGGCACCAATACGTCACATACCGGTTGTAGAGTGATCTACACAGGGGAGTAACCTGGGAACCTGCGTCAAGTATGTCTATAGCACAAATACCCGCGATACCTAGCGATAAGCTGCAGATTTGCCTCACTAAGCCTTCAGGAAGAGGACTTTACACTTCAGTGTTTTTCTTGATGTATTGATTGGAATGTGTCCCTATCGAGAGGCCATGCCGTTCCCTCACTGGGTCTCTCTGAAGTTTGCTGACTTCCCTTCCTGCCGGAGTGACCGCGGGCTCACTCTCTGAGGGTTTTCACGTTCTTTACACTCCCTCCTAAAGCGGTCGCTTTTTCCAGAGACCCCGTTCAACAGCGTCCCTCTGCTCAGTGTATCCCATCAGTGGGTCCGGCTCCCTGTCGGCTTTGTCATGCCTGGTGGCGGCAGCTACCCATTGTAGCCTGGACATCTCAGTTCACAAATCTGCCACAAACTCCTGTAACATCCCCGGTTGTGATATATCATTGTTCTCTTCAGCAACGGAGGCTACTGCCGAGGTCGTCACCCTGCTGGCGGAGGCCTCCCGCTCACCCGTCGCATTTTCCTCCCCTCTTACTTCTGTGATCAGCTCAACCAACGCGGCAGGGAGGGCTACGCGTCTAACGGACATTCGGAGGCAAT